>NW_015627539.1:194664-209103 GCF_001515625.1 Sinocyclocheilus rhinocerous
AATCTGCCGGCCGCGCCGTTCTCAAGCCCGCCGGCCTCCGCTCACTCAAGCCGCCGGTTCTTTTGGAAGGACACTACTAGAAATCAGTGGTTAAGTTGTATTTACAATACTGTTCCAGAACAGTTTAACCCAAATATTCAGATGTGTGCAGCACATTTTACGGAGGACTGTTTCTTGGGAGAGTAGCCGCCGGCGCGATGCAACGCAACGCGTAAAAAGACAGTATAAGTCATTATAATCCGTAATTATGTCCCCACTGGATGCAACGAATGCTTCGTTTGTAATGGGTTTTCATGTTTTTGAATCATCGTTCCGGCCGGACAAGGCATCACAGTATGGTAAGGGGCGTAACATTTCCGTCACACGCTTGAGGTATTCGGCCAATCACAACGCACTGGATAGCTGGCCAATCAGAGCACACCTCGCTTTTCAGACCGATGAGCTTTGTAAAAATCGACACGTTTCAGAAAGGCGGGGCATAGAGGAGAAACAATAATGTACAGTATGTGGAAAATAATGTGTTTTTTGAACCTTAAACCGCATAAACACATTTCATTACACCAAATACACAAAATAATGTTCTTTTTAGCAGCATCATATGACCCCTTTAAACACTGCCAGAGGACTATGAGTGGGTGAGGGTTTTTGTAAATGAGGAACGTTTCACTGTGGTAAAATGTTCTTGAATAATCAGAATAGTTTGAAATATAATGAAAAATAGTCATATGTAGGGTAAATATAATTGACAATTTCAGTCTGATTTTAACAGATTTAACCTTAGGTTGTTTTGTGAACCTGTCTAAATGTAATGCAAAGCTAGAAACTGTTAGTGAAGACTGAATCAGTGCCGACTGCATTAAACCTGACAGCAAACCACAAACAACTGACATCCATTTTGCATGCGAAAAGGTTAACCAATCTTACCTGAGCTCATTTACATACAGAACCTTGAGTACAGGAGTAAAACCTTCAAGAGATTTCAGATTTTCCAATGACAAGGTCATTTTCTATACAAAAATATCCACTAAAGTACAAATGAATGCTACAAACTAAATTACAACTGTTTTTGGTTTCAAAACAAACCTTGACTAACATTATATGTACATTTTGAGAAAACACCATAAAAGTTTAGAATAGAGACACTTTGGGCCTGAAACACACGCAAACACTTTGGACGATGCATTTTTCCTGTTGTACTGCATCAGTGCTCAAGGGAGCAATAAAATATCGGTAACACTTTATTTTGATAGTCCACTTTAGACATTCTACTAACAGTAAGTAACTTTGCAACTACATGTCAACTAGCAGTCAGTATTAGTAGACTGTCTGCTTAATATCTTCTAACACTTTATTTTGATGGGTCCTGACTATGAGAAACTTTGCAAGTAGGCCTATATGTCAACTTGCTCTACTAACCCTAAACCTAACCTAACAGTCTACTCCGAGAGTTAGTAGACATGTAGTTGCAAATTAATGAGAATTAGTTGACATGTAGTTGCAAAGTTACTTTTAGTTAGTAGAATCTAAAGTGGACTATCAAAATAAAGTGTAACCAAAATATCTGTGCCAGATGTGTTATTATTGATGTAGCGTCTGTAAACATGCTGAAAAAAACATTGCAAAGACTTTTTTCAAACTGTTGCTCTGCCATGAAAAGTTATCCACACAATACAAGACAGTCAAAACTTTACGCTAACGCAGAGAATGGTAATGCTGAGAAATAACTAAATACGATTCGAGTCCCTTCAGAACACAATGCACAATAAAGTTTATTTTGATGAGGTACATGTTGGCACTTAAAATTAATCACCGAAACAGAATAAAATACAAAAAACTAAATCTGGGGGTTTTTTTGCAACAAAATGCACTGAAGGCGCTGACTGCGTAAACATTCACCCAGCGCACAATATTTACCAGAAAATGTCAATGTGATTAAAGCGGGACTGCAGTCACGGCCGCAGTTATTGTGACTGGAGGGATCCAGTGACTCGGGCCACTTTGGCTTTATCAGATATGCACAGATAATTTGGAGTATCCCTTCATCATAATGGAGAGATTTAAAAAAGTGAAGAGTGTCTGTGGTCTTAATGCGGGAAGGGCTGAGGAAATAACATCTTAATTAGAGCGAAACCTGAGGATGCTGAGCTCATAATGAAGAGGATGAGAGGCACACACTCACCAGTGTTAAACAGCACTAATCAAGGTTAAGACTGCAGGTGCAGACAGAGATAGAGACATAAGGAATACCTAGAGCGTGTTTCTATAGAGTGCAATCTGTCCTTTATGACCGTATCTCTGAAATATCATCACACTTCTTCCAAAGCAACACACTCACTTATCCTTAAAAATCCTGGAAAACTGTATCTTGCTCTTTTCAAATAAGTTTAATATACTATATCACAACATGACTGTCCACATAGAAACAGTAGCGTTTGCAGAGGTGCCGTTCCTTAATAGACTGCAACAGTCGGGTTCTGGAATTAAAAATGCCATTCATTTTCTCCATAGGGATATGGATTTGTAACAATAACTCATAATAAGGCTTTAAAGACAGACCTACTGTGGGCTCAGAGGTTGTTAATCGATGGTATGGGCTTTTGATGAAGCCATCAGTTTGCATTATTTCAACTTATGTAGTAAATAATTGTGTTTAACAGCAGAATCCCTGGTGAAAAACTACATTACCCATGATGCTATAAAGAAAATTCCACCAATCAGAGAGTAGGTCTGCCCATGCTCTCAAAACTCTTAAGTATTAAAGTATATACATGCATATTTAGAAATAAACTTAAAATGTATTTTTTCTATATATGCAATCAACAGCTTTAAAATAATAGTCTTATATTTGTTGATAATTTTTTATTTGATTATGTCTTTTGCAGTGGTTCATGGGATTGTAGTTCTTTCCCTCATTAAAGGTCTTAAAATACTTTTCAATACTTTTCATTTTCAAAATTTTTTTTTTTTTCAAATAAAAGTTTGAATGTGCGATTCACCTTGTAGCCGTTTCACTTGGTTCATGGCTTATAACGCTTCAATTAAGATTTTTTTTAATCCCTATGGAAAAATGAATGGAAAAAATGCTTCTGGAAACCAGCACTGCTTATAAAGTGATATAGGCACTAATGCACTCTATTGAGCACAAGCACAAATACAAGATTAAACCTTTCCAAACACCTTCATTATCATTCATTCCTGGCTTCAAAGGAACAGTGCAATTTTTTAATTGAATACAAGCAACTAGACATCATTGGCTATCATATGACTGAATAGTGCCCAAGCCTGAGGATGAGTGAATGATGAAAGAATTCTTATTTTTAGAAGAAACAACTCTTTAAAGGGGTCATATGATGCTGCTAAAAAGAACATTATTTTGTGTATTTGGTGTAATGAAATGTGTTTATGCGGTTTAAAGTTAAAAAAACACATTATTTTCCACATACTGTACATTATTGTTTCTCCTCTATGCCCCGTCTTTTTGAAATGCGTCGATTTTTACAAAGCTTATCGGTCTGAAAAAGCGAGGTGTGCTGAGATTGACCAGCTATCCAGTGAGTTGTGATTGGCCGAATACCTCAAGCGTGAGACGGAAATGTTACGCCCCTCACGGCTAACTCTTAACTTTTATAAAGAATATCTCTTTGGATTTGAGACTTTAGTCTTTGCAACTTTACAGATCTTCTTTATGCACCAAGAGCTTGTAACACTCCAAAGAGAAAGGAAAAATTGAAATCGCATCATATGACCCCTTTAATTTTAAGGGTCAGAAAGAGTGTGGAAAATGTTAATGAAAAGCTAAATTGACTGTTTGTAGTAATAAAAAAGCTTTACTAAAATGAATTTAAAAAAAAGTAAGCTACAAAAGCATGCAGTATACAGTTGCTCTAAACCTCTGCTGCTATTACAGTGATTTTCATCATCGTCACCCTGTCATGATAAGTTTCTCTCTCATCGGCGTACGTCTGTCTTGAGGGAAAGGAGGCATGTCTTTTCTCCTTTTTCTGTGTCCTTTTTCTCTCTCAGGAGCGCTCTTATTTTACTCGGTCCCTGTCTATATGTTATTCTCCTTTCTCTATGTCTGCCTTTATTCATGCATCATCTATTCATCTGCCGTCAGTATGTGTTCCACAAAGAACAGAATGAAAAGCTAAATTAACTGTTTGTAGTAATAAAAAAGCTTTACTAAAATGAATTTTAAAAAAAGTAAGCTACAAAAGCATGTAGTATACAGTTGCTCTAAACCTCTGCTGCTATTACAGTGATTTTCATCATCGTCACCCTGTCATGATAAGTTTCTCTCTCATAGGCAAACGTCTGTCTTGATGTTCAGGGAATGGAAGCGTGTCTTTTCTCCCTTTACTGTGTCCTCTTTCTCTCTCAGGAGCTCCCTTATTTTACTCGGTCCCTGTCTATATTCTCCTTTCTCTGTCTGCCTTTATTCATGCATCACCAATTCAGCTGTTGTCAGTGTGTGTTCTACAAAGAACAGAATGTGAGATGTGTACAAATGTGGGGTTTGTAATGGTTCCTTCAGAAATGTAAGTACACCTCACTCAGCTTTCCCCTTAAGTGTGCTCGAGCGCTTGTGTTTCCCTTATGAGGAGTGTATTTGAATAATAATAGAGTTTTAATGAAGTAGCGCACAGACGCACTCGCCTTTTTCAAAGACAGAACAGTCGTGTTAAGGTACTGTAAGAACTATTTTTAGTATATATAATACCTACGTCATACTGGATTATTGATGCAACAGAAAATGAAAAATAACCCCAGGATCAACCCAAGTTCAAGAGGACCACGCAGTGCTAAACATGCATTAAAGGAATAGTTCATGCATTTAGACACATTTCTGAACCTGAAACTTTCTAAGAATATCCTGACAGCTCTACTCAAAATAATAAAGGTGCATGTGGACTGGAGCTGTCAAGCTTCAAAATAACCAAAACTCCATCAATCTATTCCTCAGACAAATCTAAAGTATATCATTGGAAGACATGGAATAAAGCGAACGATGAAATAAAGTGATTAAGTAAATTAAATTAAATTAAATAGGAAATGCTGTGCAAGAAACAACATACGTGCAAAGATAAAGTGTGCATCTGCAGTAGCTTCAGCTTGCGTGAGTGTATGTTTTGCATTCAAATGTTTGTTTAACCGATGGCATCACTAATTTCCATCCATTACCCAGAAATCCAAGCATTCAGGATGGGCTCTTGCTGTGTCTGCTTCTAATCTACCTCAGTAAATCCAATCCAAATGCTGTAATGTCTTTACCGATGAGAAGTGGAGAGACAAAAATGAGGGGAAACATGGTGAAAGCCTGAAGGATGAGGAAAGGTCTTAATTGCATTTCCTTTGTTCATGCAATACATTGTTCAATGGGCTATTTTGAAATGAATCAATGCATGCCTTCTAGAAAAACAAAACCTTACACTTTTCAAAATAAATCAATGTAAATAAACTATAACCTCTATATGAGGGCATGGGACAATGCAAGGGACTGTAATATGATTTATTAGTCAAGTCACCTTTATTTCTATATAGTCCTTTACACAATAGGCTACAGCTTCACAATAATAAACAGGAAAATAGCAGGATGAGGAAAGGCATTTCCTTTGTTCATGCAATACATTGTTCAATGGGCTATTTCGAAATGAATCAATGCATGCTTTCTAGAAAAACAAAACCTTACACTTTTCAAAATAAATCAATGTAAATAAACTATAACCTCTATATGAGGGCATGGGACAATGCAAGGGACTGTACTATGATTTATTAGTCAAGTCACCTTTATTTCTATATAGTCTTTTACATAATAGGCTACAGATTGTTTCAAAACAGCTTCACAATGATAAAAAGGGAAAATAGCAGAATCAATAATTGAAACTCAATTATGGTGACAACTGAGATTTTGCAAAGCAGCTCTAAAATAACAATAGTGTCATTATTTAGCTCTAGTCAATTCAATGTTGAATTAATTCGGTTCAATAATAAATTCTGTATTGTCTGTGTATGGCCTCTGAACATCATCAGGATGAGGGCATGGGACAATGCAAGGGACTGTAATATGATTTATTAGTCAAGTCACCTTTATTTCTATATAGTCCTTTACACAATAGGCTACAGCTTCACAATAATAAACAGGAAAATAGCAATAATGGAAACTCAATTATGGTGACAACTGAGATTTTGCAAAGCAGCTCTAAAATAACAATAGTGTCATTAGTTAGCTCTAGTCAATTCAATGTTGAATTAATTCGGTTCAATAATAAATTCTGTATTGTCTGTGTATGGCCTCTGAACACCATCAGGTCATTTCAGACTTTAAAGGAATACATTTTTGTCACCATGCATCTTTATATCTGTATGAATTTCTTCCACACATTTAGATCTTGGGCACTAATTTCATCAGGTCATTTCAGACTTTAAAGGAATATATTTTTGTCACCATGCATGTTACTTTATATCTGTATGAATTTCTTCCACACATTTAGATCTTGGGCACTAATTCATACTGCCAGGCTCCAAAAAATACAACACAACTGACTTAGAAGTAAAATATTTGTATCGTGCAATGTCTATACCAATTCTTCTGAAGCCATGCAATTTGACATTCATCATCCATTCTTCCTAACAGCTCCTTTTGTGTTTTATTAAATAAAGAAAAATGAAAACTAATCCTTAAATATGACTGAAGAGCTGCGAACACTTCCATTGATTTAGTTTTTTTGTTTTCTTTTTTGTCTGGTGAACGCGTTAAACTCTAATTATCATTCTGTTCAAGAACACCAAACAGCAAAAGATGAAATGCTCAGAATTGTTCGTTCTGTTTCCTACTTTGGCTCAATGTGATACCAGAGTCGTACTGACCCTGCATGAGAAAGAATCGCAGGTTATGTGGAGGAGACGAGGGGTGTGCGCACTGAAGAGATATACGTCAAAATGACAAGGAAAGAAGAACAAAACGTACTTACAACATGAGGTCATTCGCATAGGTACAGTATTTGTGCAGTTTTCATGGTTTAGAAAGCTGGTCATGTTAATATTGTACATATCAGCATGGGTAGACATAATGATTTGGGGGCCCTAAGCAAATTCCAGGTATGGGGCCCCAACACAAGAACGATGTGCTCTTTTACACCTAACCCTAATTTTGCTCGCTTGCTCTCATAGTTTATTTATCCCTTAACAACCAGTAAATAATTAGTCAACCTGATGCTGTTCTAAAGCCGTATTAGGCTGCCTTATTTTTTTTCGGATCACAAAAGAAGATTTTTTTTTTTTTCACTTTTTTTTTTTGCACTTATCCATTTAATAAATTGGAACCTTTTTACAAACAAAAAATTACTCTATGCAACTCGTTCCATATTCCAAGTGTTCTGAAGGCATATTGTAGGGTTTGTCGAGAAATAAATTGAAAATGTAATCTATTATTAAACGAAAAACTCCAGTCATAAAATTTGTGCATTTATACGAGTGCAGGGCGGTTCACACTGGAAAAGCACACAAACGAGTCATTTTGAAATAGTAAGAGTAATAAAATTATGACCTGAACCTAGGGTGGCCATATGTGCCATTCATACAGGACACGTCCTGGCCAGGATTTTTATATTGCCTAAAACATCCACAGTAGTTTGACCAATAACATGCAGGTATTGTATATAATCGACCAATCGTGGCGTGTGAGAAGGTAAGATCTACAAAGAACGATCAAAGCGATGCAAATAAGCACACGTGTTTGTTCGTTCGTTCGACTTGTACGCACTGATCATTGAATGACACCAAAGTACCTCAAGAGCGATTCGAAAGCATAAGGAGCCGTCTGCTCTGCTCTCTATAGCTCTCGTGAATGTCATACAACGATCTATCTGCACAGCGCAAACAGCCAAAACCTGGATATTTTAGGCAATATAGAAATCCTGGCAAGGACACGTCTCGTAAAAATGGCCCGTATGGTCACCCTACCTGAACCACAATACCTTCTTTACTGAGGTGAAAATATCTGTTCTGAGACAGAATGCATGCAAAGAGCGGCCCCTCATATAATCACTAAAAGCTATCACACACTTCAGATCATTGCGATCTCACCACATTCTGTTAATAAGCTCCCTACACTGCACAATGAATCTGTTATTTACACCATATCTACACTTTGTTATAATGAGAGGATTCGCAAGCTTTTTAGTCAGCATTTTGAGCAGTGACTGGATTCTAACATAAACACTTCTGGTCACAGATATGCCTGTGATTGGCTGCATTGCTCAACGCTGCAAATATGTTTCGCTAGTATCAGATGGGGCCCCGGGGCCCTATAGGGGCCACTTCACCCGCTAAAATGTTAAGTCCGCCCCTGCATATTAGTGTCTATTTAAACGTACTCAAAGTACTGTAGGCTCAGTCTCACGGACAGGACAGTGCCGTACAGCGCATGCCTCCAGCCGTGCTTAGCGGTCAAAGAAAAATACTTGCGCACTCAACTATATGCAAAACGGAGCAGGACACAGACCACAAAGTTGGTATGTATAACATCATCATTGAGCAACAATTACATTTTCTCTCTCTCTACATCCCACTCATTCTTTCCGCCTATAATTACAATCAATTTAGCATCTGTGGGCGGGCGACTCGGGAGGGACGTGAATCTTGCTTTAGCTTGCACCTTTTAAAATATCAGAGAAATATTAAAGATCACAGTGTGAGACAGGTGCAGACACCCACACAGATAAACATATACGCTGCTTTCTTTCTGGATGTTTACGTGTCTGGTCTGAGGAGCTTATAATGAATCTCCTGCGGCTCTAGTTGGCCACTTCCGCCGAGCGTCCCAGAATTCAATCTGACAGGGTGCCCTGAAGCGCTGTCCTAAACGAGACTATACCGTCCTGTTTTGTTTCAGATCAGGTGTAGGTTTTTTCTAATGGTGGTTTAGATCAGGACTCGGATTTGGATGCTGGTCCAGGATCAGAGGAAAAGGGAGCCGGCCTCCCGCGGTGCCCTGAAAAGGTCACACAGTTAGGGGTCTTTGCTTTCATCACCGTCAGGGTGATTTATTTATATATTTATTATTGATTTCTGCATAAATTCTAAATATTATGTTTAAATGTTTATGTAAATTGTTATAGCTAATTTCTCTGGCACAAAATGTTAATTTGTGTCTAGATTTGTCAATGTATATTACTTACTAAGTTCTGACATTATGCCACATTATTTGTGTATCTTTTGGATTGGGGTGTATATTGACACATATTGAATGATAGGCAATGAAAACCCATTTTGTGAGAAAACAGAAGCACCCTAAAACAGCCACATTTTCTCTGTAGTTCTCAGTGATTTGCATATAATTTAACACTTTGCAATTACTTAGTGTTTTGAAATATGGCCCACAGTTAGTACTGTTTTTTCCAGCTCTACACTCATCCATGGACAAAAACCCCATCCAAAATCAAATGCAGCCACCCGTGTCTCCATGTTTTCCAAGTTTCTGTTGGCAATGACGCATATTTGTTGCTGAATGTTAGTTTTATAAAAACACAGACTCTTCTGGGGCCCAGTGTTAAGTGTGAATGTATGTGTCTGTTTGGGTTAGCTTTGATTAAGCAAACAGTGTCTTGCGAAAGTTTGAGTCCCAATTGTTTAAAATAATATTTCTCGGGTTCCTTGTACTACCAGAGTACATTTAGTTTTTGGTACTGAGAGGGACAAACTGTACAGTGTTTATGTAAATAAAAAACCAAAACGAAACAAAAAAGAATTTCAAAAGTGAGTGTTTGCACAATTAAGGATTTGCAGCTATTGAGTATAAATTTGAAGGTGTTTCCATTCAACAAATCTTCACCTCGGTGATCACTGAAACCTCAACCCAGTCAGCAGTAACGATCCTCCAGCATCAGACGATGCATTGGCAGAAAGAGTCTGTCGGCAGTGTGCAGAATGAGTAGCAATCAAATCAGCTTCAGCTCTAGCAGACAGGAAACTCTGCATTAGAAAGGAGGAGCGGTAGCTTTTTAATGAGGTTTCCAAGGTTGCTCATGTTGGGTTTCCAGTTTGGCAGCTTCATAAATTCTCAACTTCCCCCATGTCGGTTCCAGTGAGTCTGGATTCTGGTGCCTTGACCTTCAGAACGGCCCCAAAGTGAAAGGTGTAAAAAAAGATCTCGCAGAAGCACTTCAGGTGTATCAAGGGTGATTTGTTTAGCTGGCAGTAGTTCCAGTTTCCCATGCAGGAGGATATTCATCAAAAGCAGTCGGAACAGAAGCGAACAAGGCATTATCGGTCTTTGCTGTTGGTAGAATGAAGAATCAATCAGAGCAGGGACTTATTAGAGCAGGAGCAATGGTGACAACGGCCTTCATTTATTCCAAAGAATGCTGGATATCAGTAAGCTTACTCAAACATTGGGAATCTTTACTCTTTGTAGCCTCCCCTGAAATTTGTGCGCAAAGCGGTTGTGTAAGTTCACTGAGATTTTCAGTTAAGCCAAAAGTTCTAGCAGAAAGATCTCATGGTTATAAATCATGTCAACACAGGGATTTCTGAACTACGTCCACTGGTACAACGAACATCCCACCAACATTAATGCATCACCTCTAGTTTCTCTGGGGTGTTGCAGTCCTCCTCTTTGTGCCAGAAGTCGAAGTTCCTCACCCGGCACCACTGAATATTCCTCCTCAGAGCAGCAATGATATGTCCAGATATTGCTCAAGACCTAAGTGTTTGGAGAGTTACTGCCAGACATCTGTGGAAATCATTTGAAGTCTTTATATCAGTCGTAGCTATCTATCTTGATTCAGCTTAATTTTGTACCTTTACATTTTATACAAATCTGCATATAAATGAGGTTTTTCTACTTTACAATAGCCTTGTACAAAAACCTTGTAATATTTTAGTAAAATGGCATGAAAAAGGCATAAAATTAAGGAAATTATACTTTATGATACTGGTGTTCCCAGCATGTATTTTTTGCTGCCTGTTTTGTTTATACCGTTGTCATTGCCGATGCTGTTGTGAAGTTTAGCTGTTGCCAGGTTTTGGCGTTTAATTTCTATTCAGAGTGTTTGTGCTTAAAAAAATAGCCAACAAATTAATTGGTGTTTTTAGTACCAAGTGTTGAGGTGTGTGTGAGTGCATGAGTACATATTGTTCACTTAAATAGGTTATTTTAAATGTCACTGCATCACATCTATACGGCTTTAACAGAGTTACTCAGTATTAGGGCATGCACGATTATGACAAAAATCATAATTGTCGATTATTCCCTTGAAATTGTAATTGCGATTATTAATTACGATTATCACAATTTACATTGAATGATGTTTATACCATTGTTTGATGCAACTGCATGCCGTATTTTTATATGAAAATAAAAAACATGTAGAAAGAAAAAAACTTATCTTAAGCGTGCAGAATAACATAAGTGGACTTTGAACGATTAATTGCCACTTTGAACGATTACGTAATTGTGGCATCCATAATTGTAATCGCGATTAGAAATTCGATTAATTGTGCAGCCCTACTCAGTATTCAGTATTGTTCTAGACAATGAGTATGTGATTACATTCTTTGCATCTTGTATTAGCTATTAGTCATTTTGAGATTATAAAAGTGTTTGATGTCTCATTATAGATACTTCAGATCAGTGTGTCTGTGTTCTTTAACACAGAATAGGCCAGATGGTTTTCTGAAGAACTACAGAATAAAATGTTCTTAATGGAAAACTCTCCCATGATACCAGGCTATAAAACACTTATTTTGAACAGGAAGCCACAAGTGTCCCTTTAAAATATATATTTTTTTGACACTATGTGTATATTATTTGCTGTTTCTGAGATACACTGGGCTCTTAATCCTGTTTGCCATGATGCTATAGCATTTGTCTTTTTCTAATACCATGCCCGAAATCATATCTGGTTTATTAGTTTTTGGGGGCTTTCTTTCCTGTGTTATTGCCTGTCGGATCTAAACCTAAGATTTGTTGCCGTCAAGCTGGAAAATGGTACGCCTGTCTGATGAGAAGGATGCTTTATTACTTTGCATCTTTGTTTACTTCTGCTATATTCATGATTTGAAGTCGATGACAATCCTGGAGCATTTGCAGCCTCTGCTGTTTGACACAAAATGACTTCTCAGATAAGTGTAGCCTATACTGTTGCAGAGAGAGTTCAGCCTGAGATGACAATGTGAAAGTGGATTGAAAACGAAGACACAAAGAGTCTTTTTATCCTCCCCAGGCGGCTGAATGCGGAACGAGGGAATGTAAAGCGGGGATTGATTTAGGAACAGAAAAAACAAAGACAGGAGGGAGGCAGTGGTGGAATAGAGGAGCAAGTGGAGGTAGAGTGAGAAAAGATGGGAAACTGAAGAATGAGGATGACGCATGATATCTGAACCAAAAGCAGTTCATACACAAGGACTCAACCAATAACACAAACAAGACCAGGAGACAGTTTTTATTTAGAACATTGAACTGTTTTAATTGGTCCTTTATGATGTGATGTTGCCCCTGGTAACAGGACTAAATTTGACTTGATGCAGCAAAATGCAACAGCGATCACAAACATAAGAGTTGCATTACATTACAAAAACAGCCATTTTAGTTTCTGCATATTCAAATTTGGCGCGAAGACGACACACACGATCGCCAATTAAGTTTAAGCTTAGTTTCTACTCCTCCCTTTTCTCCTTATATGGTTCTGAGCGCTGCACGTCCAAATAAATGACCAGATCATAAATTTGACCGTTTCTTTATTTTAAGCTATTTTACACATTCAGAAAGCTTGCAATGCATCGCTGGAAACATATGGATGTCTTTTAAGGAACTTGTATCCTTTTTTCGGCTTGACGGCAGTGGTGTAACTAACGGCAGCGGCGCTGTGGCTCGTGGATTTTTCTCAGTATCCGTACACACTTAAACAACAACATTAAAAGACTAAAATAAATGATGAAAATGTCTGATTTTACTGTTTTATACTCATCCTACCCTTAAGCTCTCACTCCGGAGGGTAAACCCTTTGAAGGGATTAGCATACTATCATACATTAAGTGTGAACAGTATGCTTATTGTCTGCTATGTATAAAGCATGTACACTATAAATAGCATCTACCTTTTCGAGCGTGAATAGCCGCTACCCATTTACAGTCAATTACATTTTCAGAGCTTCAGTCATAAAATCAGGTTAACGGTATCATTACACACTAAAATTAGTTTTATTAAGCGAAACATAACCCTTTAGGACAAAGAAAATCAAGGTGCAAGACGAATGTTTTGTTAAATTTCTCTAGAGATGGTGTTAATTAAGAAGAGCCGACAAAAACATTTTTTATTGTTAATGAAAAGATACCTGCAGACCACTAAGTTGGTCGAGACTGTAAACACACAATTACAGTGTTACATTTTCATGTAAGTTCATTAATGTGAACTATAAGCCCTGAATTAATGGTTTTTGCATTGGGGCCTGTGCAACACCATTGGCCTTTGGATTCTAGTCATTTATTGAATATTTTCATGTTTTATCAGCTAATAATTAAAATTGCTGAGAACCCCGTTCTTCATCAAGTGTGAAGGACCCAATAATAACCAGCAAAAATTCAAAGACTGATCATATGATTGACATTTTGTTTTCTCTTGCAGCAGATGTGTATGTACTTTCACTCATGAAGGTTTAGGATTGTATATAAAGATTGATTAGTCGCATGACACTTGGAGGCTCAAAAGGTTATGCCGTCTTGGGCAATATGGCAGATTTTAAATTGCGTGCTTCGAGGTGGTCCTGCGCAAGCCAAGCAACTGTCTTTGAGATGAATGGAAAATGCTAACAGACTAACTCTCCAGATAATACAGACCTCCTTAAAGGTAGTGCCACATGGTTATTGCTAATTAAAGATGTATTTTGTTAAAATACTTGAGTAGCAGAAACAATACCTGACAAAACTCAAAAGTCTGCAATGGTACAGTGTCACACTCTAAAAAATGCTGGGTTAAATACAACCTAGTGCTGGGTAAAATAGGGACAAACCCAGCAATTGGGTTGTTTTGACCCAGCGGTTGGGTTAAATGTTTAACCCAACCTTCTGGGTAGTAAGCCAACCGCTGGGTCAAAACAACCCAATTGCTGGGTTTGTCCCTATTTTACCCAGCACTAGGTTGTATTTAACCCAGCATTTTTTAGAGTGTGCCATTGCCGAGACAGACAGATAGTACATACACAAACTCGTGCTGTTGCTTGAGCTAATGTTGGCGTGTCAGATGCTCAAACATGAAAAGCAACCACTGGTATTGTAGGTTACAATTTAAAGTCTACACTGTAGAAACAGATTTTTTCAAAGATTACTAGATTATGTTTTACAAGAAAAAAAACACTATTTCAATCTTAAATTAAATTCCATTTCTTTGTAATCTTTGGTGAAATTATCAGGAATTTCTGAGTGAAACTTGTTTTACTACCA
>NW_015627539.1:209113-209590 GCF_001515625.1 Sinocyclocheilus rhinocerous
TTAATTATATATTTATGTTCCTTAGATAATTTTTGTTTTTTTAAATTTACAAATTACATTTATAGGTACATTTAAATGAATGAATTAATTAATTTAATTATTAATTTTAATATTATTTATAATATATATAATTTAATTTAATATATTTATTAGATATATTCAATTTATGATGTATTTGAATAAAACCATTTTATTTCACGAAAACAGGGAAAATAAAGTGGGCAAAGTAGCTGTGTAGTGTAACAAAAATTGGCACAATTTGTCCATTAGCTGAATCTAATAATGCTTCCAGTGTGTACTTTTTTTAAATAATGAGAGTGATCTACTTTTTGTTTTGTGCCAGAGTGATTTGTTGTTCTGAAAACTTCAAGTTGTGATGATTGGTTCTCGGTTGAAGACCAGCAGGTTTAAAGAGCCATTTCTAGGCCAGTTTTTTTTTTTTTTTTTTTTCTTTTTAAACATGCAGAATGGAGCCAA
>NW_015627539.1:209835-215821 GCF_001515625.1 Sinocyclocheilus rhinocerous
TTGGGTTGTTTTGACCCAGCGGTTGGGTTAAATGTTTAACCCAACCTTCTGGGTAGTAAGCCAACCGCTGGGTCAAAACAACCCAATTGCTGGGTTTGTCCCTATTTTACCCAGCACTGGGTTGTATTTAACCCAGCATTTTTTAGAGTGCACCTGAATGCAACTCGGATTTCAGAGGGCTAAAAAACACTGACACTGACTGAAAAACACTATAGAGAATGAAAGACCAAAAACCAAGAGCAAATGGCTAATGAATACACTGTTTTATTTAGACAAAAACATAGTATATCTACAACTTGAATATTTGATTCTCACTTAATGAGGTCTGGTGATTGATTTCATAAGTAATAATGGCATCAGCTATTCAAGCGCACTCCTAAAGTCAGCAATTCAGCAATATGCCATCAATATAGATTTCTGATATTAAGTATTAACGTTTAAGAGTGCAATATATGATCTGAAGGGTCTCTTTCAGGAAGCTGTATATTTTATATATCTCCACTCTTAAAAATGCTGGGTTGTTTCAACCCAACTTTGGGTCAAATATGGACTAACCCAACCATTGGGTTAAATCAGCGCTACACTGTCGGTGAAAAAGGGCTAAAAGAGAGAGAGCGAATGTGTGTTTTGTGTCTCCAGCAATCAGATTGAGTATCAGTCAAAGCAGGGAAAGCCAGTCTGCCACAGAGAGACATTAGAGCTGATATCAATTCTGTGGATGGAGTAATGGCTTAAAGAGACTGGCTTTTTCCCTTGATCCTACATCAGATGCTGTAATATCCATCAAAGGCAAGGAATTCTTCAGTCATACAGATCTGATTCAGTCTCTAGAGCCGTACGGCTCTGATTTCCCCACGGAATGAACTATGGGGTCGTCTGATCTCACTCCCGGAAGGACACTCTTATAATACACTCACATTTGTGCACACACACATACCTACACTCCCTTATGGTCCACTTGGTCAAGCTGAACCCCAACACAGTGAAATAAATTTCATCATCTCTTCTACTATAGGGCTAAACAATATGATAAAATAGAACTGGTAAAAATGGGTATGTATATTGATAATTTCAACAACTTCAAGTGTGCCAATTACAACTTAAAGTCATAAAAATAATTTTTAATAATTTTTTTTTTTGACAATATATTGTTACGTTGTCTGAAGAATTATCTCTTGGCTACAAATTAAAAAACATAAATAATTCAAATGATTTTCAAAATCCAAAAATATAGGTGATCAAATAACTATGTGGTAATATTTAACATGGTTGTTTAATAAATCAATTATTTATTTGATTAATTTTCGCCAAAAATATCTATATCACTGGTCAAAATTTGACTATTTTGAAAATTGTTTGACTTTTTTCTACATAGAAGAATAGGTGTACACATTAAAAAATACATATGAATGTGTTAATGACAAAAACTCTTTTGTGTCATTGTGATTTAAAATGAATAATTGATGTAAGATTTTGGTCATACTGTCGCTCAGCCCTTTTTTTTTCTTTCTTTTTTCTTTCTTCCTCTTTCACTCACAAACACACACAGATGCTAATATACATGGACATTGGGAATGTTTATTGGGAACATATGAGTAGTGTTAACTTGTCCCTAAGGGCACTAAGGGGGTTAGGACTGATGGACAGGAAGACACACACACACGCACACGCACACACACACACACACATAAAAAAAAATAAAAGGGACATAGCAAGCTACTTTTCCTACATGTATTTCACATGAAACACTCACCTTGTCCACTAGAGATGCAATTTCATTAATTGTGACTTCAACAAAAACTGCCATCTGATAAAATTGCCCTCCTTCTGTCAAAAAGAACAAAACACATATTTAAGTTTTTACAATTTACAATGTGTATATATAATGTGTGAAATGTCACCCCTCAAGATCTATTTTTTTCATGATGCACTCTAAAAAATGCTGGGTTGTTTCAACCCAACTTTGGGTCAAATATGGACTAACCCAACCATTGGGTTAAATTTTTACATTACATTTTTAACCCAAAAGTTGGGTTAGTCCAAATTTGACCCAAAGTTGGGTTGAAATAACCCAGCATTTTTTAGTGTGTCCAATTAAAACTTTTTTTCTAAACATTTTCTTACACAGATGTCACAGGGTCCTGATAAGGATTGCGAAAAAAGAAAAAAAAAAGAATAATAAAAAGTGAGTAATCATTAAAAAGTAATATTAATACCAGCAACACTGCAGAACATGACATTTGCTCAGCATCTCTTCAGCACAGAGTGATTTGTTAATGCGTCATTCACAGTTTCACAGTTGTGCCTAATAAGTCCAGAATCAAACAAGTCCTTGGGTTTAATAGAAGAATCTTAAGTATTGATCGTAAAGCTTGCTGACTGACAAGAACAGGCCTAACATATGCCTGCTGAATTACGAGTGTCATCAAAGTTTATATCAGAGGCACATTTAGCATTAACAAAGCAATGCACATTCTTTATAGCTTTTATGAACAGCTAAATACACATGCCGACACGCAGAACACTTAAACGCTGTCGCACAAGGAAGATCTTTGTAGCTAAGGCATTGAAGCCATTTCTAGAAACGTCCACCAATGGTAAGGAAGGGTGGCAGCGAACACTAGATGGGTTCATCCATCCCAAACCATTTTTTTCTTTTTTGTTTTCTGCAAATGAGACCATTTGTACATCAAACATCAATAGAAATGACTTAAGAAAGGCAATGATAATGTTTGTTGGTGTGGTTTCCATTAACTTTACGATATCATTACATAGTGACATTATGTCAAAAAGTTTTCTTAAATATAAACCATATGAATACATACATTGCACTTAACAATGAAGCACATGAACGGAAATAACCCTCACCAATAAACGACGAGGGGAAGAAGCTAAACAACAAAGAAACCAAACAACAGGTTGTGTCTAGAGCCTCCACCGACGCCTCGCATTTTCAAATGTCTGATAGTTTGATCTGGGACAAGAAAAGGCACTTTGCTACATTTGGCAGAGAGCAGAGGACCGTTTAAACACGTCGATACGGATCAGGAAACGCTGTCTTGACCCTCATACTCGACAACCATTGAACACCACACCCTAAAGTACTTTAAAATCCCAGTTTCCACAGATTCCCATCCCCTCTGACATGTGAAAAAGTTCAGTTGGCCAGGATCCTGACGTCCAGAAGCAATATTTCACTTCTCGTTCTACCTGTCAATGCAAGTCCCCAGATGAAGAAAGGGAAGTTTCTGCCCAGAGAAGAGGCGCTCCCAGTGTGTCGAGGGTCAACGGCTGCGCTCTGTGCATTCACTTGATACGTCCAACCATAACGGTGTCGAGTTGCTGACCTCTGGAAGAAGATATCTAAAAAAAACAACTGGTTTGCCTTGCAGATGTTCAGTTGTCAATTAAAAACTTTGACCTACATACTGCAACCAAATTTTGCAAAAAAAAGATGCTCTGCAGTTCTAGCATTCATTTGGCAGAGATTAACAGAGAGAATCATTTACCGTGTTTTACACGCATCTCTCTCTGAAAACCTTTAGTATCACTGATACACTATTATAGTTTTTCGTAACATTTTGAATTAGATTCATTTTTTATATTTTCTGTTTTCATTTTAAGTTTAGTTCAAGTTTGAGTATTTTGATGTGTTTTTGGTCATTTTTATTAAAAAAAAATTCTATATAGTTAAGTTATTACGTTATTAGCTTTAAGTTTTGCTTCTGTTTAGTTATATAATAGTACTTCAACTCAAACTAAATGAAAATTTTGCCATTGCAATAACATTAGCTATTTCAAGAAAATACGATTTTTACGGCCTTAATTTTAGTTAGCACTAATAACCCTGCTGATTTGGTAACCTGGTTTTATCTTGTAGTTGGAATAATTTTGATCTGTTTAAAAGGGAATATTAATGATAACTGGGTGCCGATCGTATTAGAATAAGTTTCCAAGTATCACATCAAACTTCTTGGAGTTCTACTGCACTTTTCCACATTTAGACTGCTGAACTCCTGAAGGAACACAGCGTATTAGTCTGTGGTTGTGAAGGACACTGGGATACGCAGAGTTTTTCGCAATCAGCTGTAGCAGGTACATATAATACATTTTCTGTGTGTGGGTGTTTCTTTTTTGTTCACTTCACATCAATCATTTGATTGTAGAAGAGAAAGAGAAAAGGTTACTTTGTGTTTAATGCAGGAAAATTGATTGAATGTTTCTGTTTTAAAGCTTGTGTGTGTGTGTGTGTCTGTGTGTGTGTGTGTGTGAGTGAAAAGCAATATACCAATTGCATCTGAAGTCCTGTCTCTCTTCTAAATCCCTCTCCGGTTTCTTTTTCATCCTTTCTTAAAACTCTTTAAAAGTTGGGCCCAAAAGTCTGAGACCACGCTGAAAATCTGGGATTCAAAATGTAATTTAAACCAGAAAGTGTTTGGATTTAAAAAAATTTAAAACAGATTTCAGACTCTGCATTATTCCTTTTTAGGTCATGCTGGAGAAACTCAGGCTTTGCACTTAATCATTAAAGAAAAACTTAAAAATTGTTTTGCTAATATTATATTGATGTTGAAGGGATTGCATTAAATTCTAAAAACACGAAACAGATTTTCACTGGTGGCCTCAGACTCCAGGTTTTTAATAGTGTTTTACAAATTCACAAATAGTAATTCTTAACTGATTAAATATTTTAAAGCATTTAAATTCAACATAGAATTTTCCAGGCCGTTTTAAAAATTCCTGATATTTCCAGGTTTCCATGTGCATGAAGACCCTGGTGTTTCCAGCACACACAGCACCCTCCACCCAAAACAAAGTATCCTGGCATTGTTCGGATGGGCCCTCACGACCCGCCGGGGTCACAGGTCACGGCTGAAGCTGGGCGTGGCGACAGCGGGCACCGGGTGGAGGCTGAGCGCTGCTGCGCGGGAGGGCGGAGTCACTGGCACGCTCAGGGGCGTGGCTTGAGGCTCAGGCCACACCTTCCACAAAAAGCCAGAAGAAGAGACAGGCGGACAGACAGACAAATTGAAGGGATGAACGGAGAGACGATAAGACAAGAGAGCACAGGAAAGGAGACGAAATAAAGATGGAAACGACAGACAGAGAGAAACAGCGTTTAGAGAGTGGACTGGCCAATGATCTGGGGTCTTGCAGGCTGAGGCTTCTCAGACGCGCTCATGCAAGACTGTAACTGCAGATCCTGCAGAAACACAGAACAGGACAGACAGTGGCACCTCTGCACTGCTGTGTGTGTGTCGGTGATACTGTTTTGAAGTTTAGAAAAATAATGATGCAATAATGAAAATTCTGCCATTAGTTATTATATACCCAGTTTTTTCAGCATTTCTCTATTTGTGTTCCACCGAGAAAATAACAGCATACAGGTTTTGGAACAACATTGTGGTGAGTAAATAATGACAGAATTACATTTTTAGGTGAACTGTCCCTTTAAATTGCACTTGTAAAAATAGAAGCCTAACAAGCACAACATTCTGCCCTTCTATTTCCCAACATTTCCAGCCATTTTCATGTCTTTTTTCTTTCTTCCTGTTTCTCATTCTGTAGAATAATATGTTCTTTCTGGTGCACAATGCAGCTCTAATTCAGTCTCTGAGATTCCCTGCTGGTACTCCTCAAAACTGAGAGAGAGACAGATGGAGAAAAATAACCCTTTTCCTCTGGAATGATACCGGAGATGGTGCTCAGAAGCGGGATCTGTAAACCTCAATTAAAACTGGCCTGCATTTCCACAGACTTCAGAGAGAAAATATTACATATATAACAAATAAAATTCATTGCACTATTTTCAACATAAGATACAGTATATATATATATATATATATATATATATATAAAATTAATTATAAAAATAAAAATATATATATAAATATATTTAATGTATAAACGTAACATTTTTCTCAAATATATCCATGCATGTGTGTGTATTTATATATACATAATAAATATGCACAGTACACACACG
>NW_015627539.1:216093-216711 GCF_001515625.1 Sinocyclocheilus rhinocerous
ACACACACACACACGCACACACACACAATCTCTCTCTCTCTCTCTCTCTCTTTCTCTCTCACTCCATTTGCTGCTCAGTAAATCAATTTCACTGAGATTGTCTCTTTGGGGAGGGAGGAAGGAGCAACATGTTGGCAGCTGTATTGAATGTAAAATTCTCAGCATGTTTGTAATCTACTGAGAGTTCATGAACACACCAGCAAAGGGCTAAAAACCAACTGGCCCTAACTGTACCGTTTGTTTTTCTTCTTCTAGAAAACAGTTTAGAGGAATAGTTTACCAAAAAGTAACATTTCTGTCAACCTTTACTCACCCTCATGTTGTTCCAAACCCTTCAGTGGAACACAAAACATAATGTCATAATATTCAAAATGTTACAGGGGTCATATGATGCAATTTCAAATTTTCCTTTCTCTTTGGAGTACAAGCTCTTGGTGCATAATGAAAATCTGTAAAGTATCAAATCCTAAAGTCTCAAATCCAAAGAGATATTCTTTATAAAAGTTAACAGTCAGCCACGCCTACCTAAAACGGCTCGTTCTAACACGCCCCCATATATCTACGTCACGATGTGGGAAGATTTGCATAACGCCGCCCAAATGTTCACGCAAAGAAAGA
>NW_015627539.1:217076-235913 GCF_001515625.1 Sinocyclocheilus rhinocerous
CATTACAGTATGGTAGGGGCGTAACATTTCCGTCACATGCTTGAGGTATTCGGCCAATCACAACGCATTGGATATCTGGCCAATCAGAGCACACCTCGCTTTTCAGACCGATTAGTTTTGTAAAAATCGACGCGTTTCAGAAAGGCGGGGCATAGAGGAGAAACAATAATGTACAGTATGTGGAAAATAATGTGTTTTTTTTACCTTAAACCGCATAAACACATTTCATTACACCAAATACACAAAATAATGTTCTTTTTAGCAGCATCATATGACCCCTTTAAGATAGACTTTTGAATGCTATCAAGTCGATCATATGACTTAAATCCTTTAAGTCTTCTGAATTGTTCTGGTTGTCCTTTTTGTTCATATGCATTGATTGTTAGAAGAGAGCATAATGTGAAAACTCTGCTAAACATCTTTTTTTTTTTCCACAAAAGAAACTCAGTCAGGTGAGCAAATGCTTACAGGATTTTCATTTTTTAGGGTGAACTGTGCCTTAAACAAATTTAGAGAACATTCAGCAACACTTTATAATAAGGTCCCATTAGTTAGCATGAGCTAATGCATTAACTAACAATGAGCAAATCTTTAACATTAGCTGTTTAAAATTCTCCTTTATTTCATGTTAGCGCAGGTCAGTTAAATAGTATTAATGTATACAACTTTTGATTTTAATAAGGAATTAATAAATGTTGAAATTAACATTAACTAATATAAATAAATGCTTCAAAAGTAATTTTCATTGTTAGTCAATGTAGCAAATGGAACCTTATTTTAAATGTTACTGAGCTTTTATGATCTAAAACATTCAACGTATCAGACAATGCAAAGAACAGAATGTCTAAAGGTATGTTTACACAGCCACAAAATGGAAAAGTTTTTACTTATAATTTTTTTAACGTTTCGCATACAGACGACAACGTTGTTAAAATGATCAACTTTCTCAAAGATCAACAAAAATGATTATAAATGCTGCATTATGCATGCCAGGCCAGTAGTTCTCTTGTCACTTTGTAAATAAACACTATGCGACTATGCACGCATTCTTCTACAGAGCGGTGAATACAAATGCTGTTTTGGTTGTCAAGTACCGAACACGAAATACGCATGCGCATGACGTCACCATTTTCACAAATTAGCATTTTTGTAGTTTACGCAATAATACAATTGTTTTCAAAAACTTGCACTTTGAAACCCATTTTCAAAAGTTTACAGACACACAAAACGCTGTTGTCGTGTAAATGAACTACAAAAACGCATAAAAAGTTTTCTGTATTTAGTTGAAAACGGTGAATGTCCCCAAGACTAAAAATATTAACACTTTAGCAATATAAACTAGGACTGGCAACATTAATGCGCTAACGAATGTGATTAATTAAAAATGCATAATGCGTTAAAATAATCTATAATAATGAAAACACCCGTAACCCTGGTAGGCAGAAATGTCTATTTTAAAAGAAAATCAGATGGCACTCTAAATAAACGTAAAGTTGTGTGCATACATCACGTTTTGAAGTACCATTTAAAGCTTATCGAGTTTGAAGTATAGTTTGAGCAAGCCGACGATGAATAAATGGTGTGTTTAATTTCACGTTAAGTGTGCGATTAATCGCACAGAATTGGGTGCGATTAATCACAGTTAATTTTTAAAATCTTTTTATCTATTGAAAGCCCGAAAATAAACATTCAACAGCTTCATTAAACACATGTAAAATATGTGAAATGTGCTTTCAGAGTGACTGTACCTGGCTGCCCTGTACGTGTCCATTAAAGTCATTGTTCTGAGGCGTCAGGAAGGTATCGTGGGTCGTCGTTTTCTCCGTCCGCGGCACACTGGGATCTCCATCCTCCACGCCGTTTGCCTTGCGCACACACAGCACCTTCCGGAAACTCTGCTTGAAGTTGTCGGACAAGAACCCGTAGAGCAGCGGATTGGCACAGCTGTTGGCATACGATAGGATGACGGCGAAAAAATACACCCCTGCCATCACGCTGTTCTCTGGGAGTATGAACACCAGGTTTACAATGTTGATGATGTAGAACGGCAGCCAGCAGAGGACGAACACCACCACGATCACCACCACCATGCGGGTCACCTTTCGCTCGGAGCGTCTGCGCTTCGTAAATCCCGCCCGTGCACTGGACGACTTCACCTTGACTACGATGAGCAGGTAACACATGCAGATGACCAGCAGGGGGCCGAAGAATCCAAGCGTTGCGGTGTAAAGAATGAATGCCATCGACCAAATGTCTCGTGGTTCCGGCCAACTCATGTTGCATGAGTTAAACATGTCCTGAACGTCAGAGAATATCACCACGGGGAGAACAACGATGAAGGAAAACACCCACACCGCTGCGCTAACTGCTTTAGCTACTCGTGGTCGGCGCCAACTAGTGGAGCGGATAGGATGCACTACTGCTAAATAGCGATCAATACTCATCACTGTCAAACAGAAGATGCTTGTGAATTGATTTAACGAGTCTGCCGTCATGACGACGCGACACAGGAATGAGCCAAACGGCCAGTAGGACAGTACGTTTTGCGTCGTAAGGAAAGGGAGGCCCAAAATATACAGCTCATCGGCCACAGCCAAGTTTAAAATGTAAATGTTTGTAACTGTTTTCATTTTAGAATAGCGCAAAACTACGTAGATAGCCAAAGTGTTGCCAGTGAGTCCAACGATGAACACGGTGAATGATATGACCGCAGTAACCATCGTGCTGCTCCCTTGAAACGGCATGCTTTGATCGGACACATTGCCAGTGTAATTCCCAACTGGACTTCCTGAAAATCCCAGTCCAAAGGAGGAGGAGTTATAATTCCCTGGGATTGTTCCCACCCACCCGGATTGGTTTAATGACTCCATTCTGGATCTGGAATGGACAGAAAGATAAAAAAGTGTCAGAAATTAGTGTCGAGGTAAGGATGAGTGAGCGAGAGAGAGTATAAAGCAGCAATGAATCCATAAAAGCTCAGTGGAAAGGTACATAGTTTCTCTTTATGCGTGTATGTGTTTGTCAGAGGGAGAGAATATGGCTTGTGTTCATTTAATGTGCTTGAGATGGCTTGTTTTACAGTGAGAGATCAGAGAGACTGATGATCACACCTCAGCTATAAAGATCAGAGCCAAAACAGCAAACCCACACAAGGAGACTGAAGTGACACAACGCACACATGCATATCTCTCTGTCGCTTTCTGTCTCCTGTTTCATGTATCTCCTCAGTGTTGCATAGTGGCACAGTACGTTCATGCATTAAAAACTATATTAAAAAGCCTGGTTTAAAAAACACTATATTTGACATCTACTGAACCAAATACGTTTTTTTTTTCAAGCTTTTGAACTAAAGAGGCAAAACACAGTTAACTATGGCAACAAATGCAATGAAAAAAATGCCTTACATTTTTTTTATTGGATTTTGATTGATTCTGATATCTATATTAAGTCCAGCGATCAATTTTCACAGTCCGCTTTCTCTAAATTTGAGCACAGTTCACCCAAAACCGACTGTCAGCACAGATCATAATCTAAGAGAGCTCATTTGATTTCAGTTAACCTAAAACTAAATTTTATGTGTGCCTGTTTTCCCTTTCATTGTATAGACTACTGTCACATCTCAGTAGCTGTAGGGTTTTGAATCAGTTAAATTCTAGTAAAACAACAGTGAACATCTAGTTCAAAACTATTACATAGTTTCTGTAAATTCTCACCTCCAAACCATATAATAGTTTTCAACACAATAAAATTACAATGATATGCAACTAAATAATGAAAGTATATGCTAACCATAAGTTTGAACTGTGTTCGAGGCAAAGTTGGGGCAACTTGTCACATATGTATACAGTTTTTATTTTTATTTACAATATTTTTTGGCCATAACAATGGTTTGAGATTTCTCTACGCACTTCACTGCTGGTCCATGCAACTCACAGCATTTACCCGCAGAATAAACGCACTGGCGCTGAAGATGCGTTGAGGGTCTCAACTGATTTACTAAAAAGCATTTTCTTTCAAACTACCTGCTCTCACCTCGATGAAATCAGCTTGAAGTCGTCAAAGACAGCGATAAGAACGATGTGAGCCGGTCTTTCTTGCTTGGTTGCATTCTTTAGAGACATTATTTATTATGTTTGTTTAGAAATGAACACTTTGTTAAACTGCGTAAAAACTAAAATGCATATTATGCTATTCATCTGGGGTGACATTAAAACTTAGTACGCTTAAGCAAAGCACCAGGGCATTAAAAGTGCATTATTGGGCTTTTATAACAAATTTAAAAAAACGTATAGCCTATAAGATTTTCTTATTTTGCGCAACGTCCCATACGATCAGAGTGTATCAACGAAAACAGTCCTGAAGCAAGTTAAAAATATCCTTACAAATATTAGGCTACTACAAGATTCCTAAACTTAGATGGAATGTTGACAAAAATAATATAAATCAAAACCTCTATCCGAAACAGTAAACTGTGCTTACCTGAGTATGTATCAGTGAGACGCAGGAAGGTGTGAAACACCCCTCGAAGGAGATGAGAAGAGTAGATAAATGTAAAAAACACCGGAAAACATAGTGCAGGTTAAATCTGTCAGCAGCGGGATCTGAATTATAGCTTGAGGACAGCCTTTGCGTGCACGCTCTCACACCAGTGTGCAGCCTCGCTACAGGTGATGGCATCTACTGCCCGATTCACTCCGAGATCGAGCTAAACCTCCCCGTTAAACCTAGAGAGATAACCCGAACATTTTCCAGACTGAAAAATATCTGATTCTGCCAATTATATGGAGTTTGAAGGAAGGCGAGTTCTAATTATAGTTTTTGCATTTTCAAATTCCACATGCAACAGAGCCAATAAAGTTTATGCGCGGTTTCAACTCCTCCCCTTTTACCTTATATGGCTCAGCGCAGAATGTAAACAAAGTTCGCGGGTGAAACTTGTTTGAACTGGCAGAGCATAACGGAAGATTTTATGTGAAATTTTTGTCTGTTTCTAATATAAGCTTATTAGAAGACTTGTAATGGTGAGTATGAAGTGTATGGACTATTTTTATGGTAGGCTACTGTTGAAATCCTTTTTGACAGCAGTACATTAGCCGTGCTGTAGCGTTTTTAAATATAAAAACGGTTGTTGCCAGGTCATAGTAAAATTGAGTTTATGGTATTTATCCCAAATTTAGCTTTATCCACTTTATTCTTCAACGCAGAATTAAGCCTATATGGGGGAGACTTCCGGTTGATTAGCGGCTATAGGGAAATAACGAGAAGAATTACAACATGCAGTAAATGGTAAAACTGTTTGCACTACAAACCAGTGTGTTAATAATTAAGATGATACATTAAAATAATATGATAAGACACACCAACAAGCTGTTTTGTAGCTAAAAAATAGCCCATAAGGCCCATAAAATGTACAAATGGCCACACCCATTTTTATGGGGGGAAAAAAGCACAAGGTTTATGATGCAACATTTCATAATAAACCAACAGAATGAACACTATTATTCTGTGAAATTCCTTTAGGGATAGGATAATTTAAGAAGAAACAACAAAGACATTTATAATTTGTTGAGACCACCAACTTGGGACTGTAAACACAAAATTCCACTTTCATTCAAATATGGATAATTTGGTCTTATTTTTGCGACCATTTGGTTTTTAGTATTGTGGCATTATGTTTATGGCAATTAATCGCATTTTCTTTCCAAATGTTCATTACTGTAATGTGTTCAGACTTTTACTTTAGCAACTTTAGCGGCAAACTTTTCCATGATTCACATTATGAAGAATAATGTCAAAATGCAGGAAATCTTAAAAATAGCTAAATGGAAGTTCTTATTTCTCATTTTTGACCTTTTCTTGACAGGTTTTGTGAAATTCACCCCTTTAACCATCTTTCAAGAGTGCCAGCAACATAGCACCTCCGATATGGACCATAGCAGCTTTATCCATTAAAATGAGTGGCGCGACCCACACGGAGACCTGATAAAGTTTTGATTCCTGACATGACCTGGAGGTAGATGTGCCTTTAACAAGCTTAAAGTAACTTTTAAGAAGAAGGTGCGAGACAAAGATGAGGCGTACGGCTCACAGGTGTCTCCCTTCACACATGACATCTGTACTGAGGCGGTTTGACGGTGGCACCTCATTACATAATTCACAGAGTTCCTGTACTCATATCTCACCTACAGCTGGTTTATTTTGCCATAATTATGCAGCAGACAGATAAAACAAGAGCTTTGAGGTGCGTGCAGAATTGAGGTACACAGAATACACCGTTCTAGGTGTTAATCGCACAGAAACAGATGGCGTCTTTCATCAGGCATCACTGGGGAAAATATATATATTTTTATGTACCTAGTACAAAATAGTCATACTACCTGACAGATATCACTGAAATAAGACATTTTGTAAGAAATATCTCTCCAGCCCAATCCAAAACTCTTTATGCCTGTCAATCATTTTGTACGACTGAGATTGTTTTTGGAGGTCAACGTTTCGCAAAGAATATGCATACTTCCTTTCAGCATAGTATGCAAAAAGAAAGTCAGATGAGTAGTATGTGGTCTGTAAGATTTTTAAGTTTTAATGAAACAAAAATGCTGACATTTGGGGAGTGTGCAACCACGGCGGAATAAAATATTTGATCTTTTGTTGTTAGTACATCAAAGGACAACTGACAATATATTGACAACTGACAATATATCTATACTACAAACATACATAACTGAAGAAATGTGCAGCAGAGATGTAAGTTCATCCTTACAGTATGTACATACATGATTATGGCCATAGTGTGTGCGTAAAACTTGCCTACAGTATCTTTAACAGGTGCTTAAATGCATGAGCACACATTTATATTCAAATTAAATATCAATATAAATGTATAATATCTTATTTTAATGTATCTCATAAACATTAACATGCTTTCAGGTGGTACTCCTGGTGTATAATTGGTGTATAATGGTGTATAAATAATTTTTTTTTTTTTTAATTTCTCTCTCAACAAATACTCAGTGTTAAAGGGGTCATATGATGCTGCTAAAAAGAACATTATTTTGTGTATTTGGTGTAATGAAATGTCTTTATGCGGTTTAAGGTTCCACAAACACATTATTTTCCACATACTGTACATTATTGTTTCTCCTCTATGCTCCGCCTTTCTGAAACGCATCGATTTTTACAAAGCTCATCGGTCGGAAAAGCGAGGTGTGCTCTGATTGGCCAGCTATCCAGTGCATTGTGATTGGCCGAATACCTCAAGCATGTGACGGAAATGTTACGCCCCTCACCATATTGTGATGATGCCCTGTCAGGCCGGAGCGACGAGACAAAAACATTAAATCCAATTATAAACAAGGCATTTGTTGCATCCAGTGGGGACATAATTACGGATTATACTGACTTATACTGCCTTTTTACACGTTGCATCACGGCGCGTAAACATAAAACCATGTCTGCATTTGTGATCGGAGAAATTACAAACAAGCGCTACTCTACACTGCTCAAAACTCGCGTTAGCAATCGTCAGTGGCAAATCCTTTAAATATAAAAAACGTACTTACAGGCATCATATGACCCCTTTAAGACAGTAGGGGTGTTTGCTGCTGAGAAAATCCCGAAGATCCAGAAAACACACACACACACAAACCAGAGATCAACTGAAGTCGAGTTCATTCATGCGTGAGGCAGCTTTGAACTTGACAAGTACACAGCAGTATAATTACAGATATTGATTAACTAGAATCCACATGTGTTCCTGCAAATCTTCAGCTTCTCTCTGATTCATCAGTGTTTCCTAGACGGCTCTGACAGGCCGCATTCTGTTTCAGTGATCACCATATCATGGGGTATTTTTAGACTACAAATCTTTAAACCGATGTCACGCTGAATAATATAAAATGCATAATAATGCAATATGGAAATGTAGATGAATTCATCCTCTCAGTATTCAGATTAGTGGTTGAATAAAATGATTTTTTTTTCAGTGACCCATTTTTTACATTTACTATATTTTATATTATATATATATATATATATGAAATGTTTTTGTTTATATATAAAATGTTTTTGTTATTGTTGGGTTTAAGTTATTTATTTAAATTATATATTATTTATTTATTCATTTATTCAATTTTTGGCAAATATTTACTGTCTTTAGCAACATTTTCTTCTGGGTTTGTGCACAGTGTTTAGATTTTTGTCATGTTGAACAAAGTCGCTTAAACAAATATCGATAAGCATTCAAAAACGACTAGTAGAAACATCACGAATACCCTTCAACCCCCTTTTGACTGCTGATAGCCTCCCCTACTGGCCAAAACCCATACTGAATCTATTATTATTTGTGTCAGATTCTCTTCTTCTTGTTTCCATGGCAGTTATATTCAGTATAATACATTCTTAAGCATCCTACAGCATAAATGTGTAATTGATTAAGTTATTTTCTGAAATACTGGATAAAGAGAGAAGGTTGAGGCAGAAGACGGCAGGTAAAGGGTTAATGAGGACGGAGCTCTGTGGGGATCGCATGTGTTTCTGCTGCTGTAAATCATGTTTAACAGTGACCTTTATGAAGAACATAATACTATCTACAGACATATATTGAGTTTGGGAGTGTATTGAGAGTATGTTGAAACAGGTGGTGGTATCTTCCACAAAATTAGTGTTGAGCTCTCTCTGCTTCTCCACCAGTCTAATTCACTTAAATTGTAGTTAGCATGGAAAATTTCCCCAGCTGCAGACATCACTGTCACAATTGAGTTCAATGCAAAAACATTGTCAAAAGACCGAGTACAATATTCAAGCTTTGGGAGTCATAACTATAAGATGTCTGTGTGTCATTGGATTTTGTCACTATGGTGATTTATTTACATGATGCAGTTATAGAGGGTTAATATAGTTTACCTGCATTTGGACAGAGAGGAAGGAGATTCAATACAGTTTATTATGACTCCCAGGCTGCCATTTGTTCTTCTACTGGCAATAAAAGACCAGCAGATCTTGCACAACAGATAGCATATAATCAAACAGCATTTGCACCGTCTTCCTACCAATATTGTATGATTTCACCTCAGTCTAAGCAGTGAAATTACATGCTTTTATATCGCCGCTTTGAGGTTTGATCTCAAGACATTTATCCTTAGAAAGCCGCTGCTGTATTGTTCTCGAGTGCAAATATATGCAATTAGAGGACACGGTGGTATGATCAGAAAAGAACATAAATGAAAAAATAAATTGATATGGACAGCTTGGGCTGCTCCAGGCATGATATTTACAAATGAAATATTATGGAGTCAGAAAAATCCAATCTAATCTGTGCTGAAATATATTCAATATAACTTTGATGCAGCTGCAGACTGAATTCTCCTGAATCATTCATTTGTAGATGCCACTTAAATTCTTGGTTCGCTTTGATGTTTTGTTTTTAAGTGTGACTTGAGCGTCCAAATTATGCGCAACTTAACTTTTAGCATAGAAATAGGCAAATTAATCTGACCAGCAATAATATGAATTATATATTTAAATACTTTTAATGAAATAAAATAAATTATTAAATACATTTATTTAAGGCCTCTAACTTGCTCTATTCTTTTTCTATTCTGTCTGTTTTCTTTTTATTTATTATATAATTTAAAAAAAAACTTGCTATGTGTACTGCGTTAAGCTAACTGAGACTTGTTATAGCACTTGTGTATCATTGCTCTTTTATTAGTTTTGATCGCTTCCATTGTCCTCATTTGTAAGTTGTTGCAAGGCAACATTTCTCATTTTCAGTAGTAACAGAAAATACTTCTAATTCAAAATATTAACAAAAGCTATAATAGTACATCAATCATACCAAAATAACATTGTAGTAGGTATTGGAAACTTTGATTACATTTTTAAGTTATGTAAAAGCTGTTTCATGACACTCAAATATCTCTAATGCAACTTACACCAGATAAAAAAACTGATTTAATCAGTATATTATGTTACAGTTTCTGATAATTCCAGTCTAATAGCGAGTAACTGCCTTATTCACTCGCCAGTGCAATTTTAATCACATTTGGAGCAGTAATTTAGGTGCCTGATTGCAGAAATAAAGAAGCGTGACTTTCCATTTCGAAGTGTTCTGTCAGATCGAATATGAGCTTTCTGCTCCAAACTCGAAGTTTTGTAATTTCAAATGAATGCCAGTGCTTTCAATACAGACTAATGCTTTCAAAGAGAGCAGCAAGCAGTGCCAATTTGATGTGAAATTTCTCCTGGTGAAAATATGAGACCACTGCAGCTCTCACATACATCGCAGGTCATTTTCCCTCCGGCTTGTCTGATCATAACCCACTCCTCGGCAACTTTTATGCCACTTTACTGAGTTCAGTGACGGTTTTGTGCCGATGATCCCAAATCAGTGAATTGTAAAGATGAAAACTGATGCAGACAATCTTCTCAGACAAATGGTTGGCAGAAATGAATAGGCTGATGTTTATGGTTTAAAGGGGGTCTGATCCCTGTTGAAAAAACAGCATATGCTGGTTAGGCATGTTTTGAAGCATGGCAGCTGTTTTAAGCTGGTCATGTGCTGGTCCTAAAGCGGTCCTAAGCAACTAGCTCCTGCTCAGGACCAGCTTAAACCAGCTCAAACCAGGTGCCATGCTTCAAAACATGCCTAACCAGCATATGCTGTTTTTTCAACAGGGATGCTCTCCCTCACAACAGACACATAATGACAGATTCCACGGCCTCACCATTGGTGGAAATGTAGCATGCATGTGCTTGGACTCGTTCATGATTGCCCCGTATGACTATAGCATGTAAATGCCATGGTATATAAATCATACGGCAATCAGAGACTGCAATTTCTTCAATCATAGTCAAGTTAGAGCTAACAGTGATTCAGCATGTGCTCAGTAGAGTCTGCCTGAGATGTGTGAAAATGTTATACACTCATCATTCTCTCTTTTTTTTCTTTAGCTGTATGTTTTGATGGCTTTGAATTTACACTCTTTATTTTTATATTTAGGTTGCTGGTTAAAAATTGATGAATGATATTGATAGATGCATCTGATCATGAAGTGGGGTGCTATTTGTATGAAATACAACTCTTATGACTGAACTGAAAGATCGAATCTTAAAATGCGTAATGAACATTATTTCATCAAAATATTTCATCAGGTTGTTAAAATACCACTCTCAGATTAAAAGGTACAAATGTTTTGAACGTACCCTTAGTTACCACTAAAGTGTACATTTAGTACCGAGATGGTACATATTAGTACTTTTTTAAACCCCAGCTTTTGTACCTTTTCGTTTAATCGTTTAACTCATTTCACATAATTAATGTGTGCACATCCTACGGTTTTTTCCTTATTCATCTAAAAGATGTAGTACGATATGAAGGAGAAATCATACAAGCATTTTTACAGTCTTTTACCGTTAAATTCACAGTCATTTTTGTAGGCTATTTTAGAAAGGAAAAAAAAAAAGTTAGAATCAATAAATCATGAATACATTATTGCTATTGTGCAAATAATATGTAATCATGTAATCAATAACTGTAGTCTGATTACAAGTATTTTAAAATGTAATTTAATCTAATTACAAATACTTAATTTTTGGAATCTGATTACGTAGCTAATCCAGACTACATGTAAGTTACTACCCAACTCTGACGGTGTCAATCATTATTGCAGTTTCGAGAGTGAGTTCTGTGCCGTACACACACGAAACGATAATTCACTTCTGCAGCTTATTTAAATAAGGTTGTCACTCCTAAAACTTTACAGTGTGTAAGCAGCCATGTGTGTTTTTCAATGACTTGTATATTTAGTTGCATCCTTGGGTTTTGTTCCAGTCCAGCACTAATTCAGATGATGTGAAGATCTGAGACATCTTCTACGGCTCCCCCTAGAGTTTGAACACACAACATACCCCATCAAGACCTGAATAATTCATCCACGTTCTGCCAGAGATCAAATCTGCTCTGGTTAGTGCAAAACAATGTGCATGAATGATGAATTAGCCATATTTGGAAAATTTCCCTAAGGAAAAGATAAGAAATAAAGGCTATAGTTTATTCATGTCTGCAGAGTTATTTCAGGATCATTACCTTCTGAACCTTCTTTAAAAAAATGAATATGCTTGTGTTGTAATTTTAAAGTGTATTCCTATAAAAGGGAATATCAGACTCTCAGAAATGCTCTGGTCAAACTCAGATTCTTAAGCTGTAGCTATTAATTATGACTTGATTATTTATACAGCAGCAAGAAAATGAACAGAATAGAAATATGGAGATAATGCATTGTTCTAAGAGGACATCATATTCGTTCTGACAATCATTTGAAATGTTGATATTATCATACTGATTCCTGTAATTTAATCAGACAGAAGGTTTTAGGGTTTTCAAATTTTTGATGCTAGATGTTGTATATCTTTATGTGTTTAAATCCATTTATACTGTGTGAGGAAAATATTAAATGTGTCAAAAAGTCTTAAAATATTAACTTAAGAGAACTAAATCAAACATTTCCAAAATTGAATAATTGGCTTTTACATTGTCATACATACTAAAACAAACTGTTATTTGGAAAATATTTACTTTTAATTAAGTTGACAGATAAAAAAGAAAAATCACCAATTTATAATAAAAAAATTTTTTTTTTTAAATTAAATAACTGGAATGAATATCTTGATTTCTAACCAGTCTTTAGTAGCGGAACAAAATGGTAAATTTATTGAATGTGCAGTAAAAAAATAAAAAAATAATGTTAAACATATTTGGTGTACACTAGCTTTGGCAGCTCTAAAATTAGCTACATTTTGTAAAAAATAAAATGATTATAAAATGATGTTTTAGGTGTATAATTCACCAAAAATTATGCCCCTTCCTGGATGATGATGTCATTAAGAAACTGTCATTATTGCAAAGAATAAAATATTACATAAGATTAATGGACAATGCTATTGAAGACATCACCAATTCAAAATAATGTTGCTTAAAAACGGAAACAACTGCAATATTTAAAAAAAATAAATTACCAGGTTTTCATGTCACAATTGTAAAGTTCTGCACCTGGTGAACAATATTTGAATGATGTTTCTTTATCAGCCACTTGCCTTTACATCATCCAATGCATTTATGTGTGCGCGTGGTCTCTATGCATATGGACAATAAAATGGGCCGCATAGTAGAAAAGTTGTGCCATAACTAAATCAAGTCAAAGATAAAGTCTAAAACATCTAGCTGTGGTAATGGGTTGGGTATAGCCTGCCTGATAATCAGTAGCTGGTGTTGTGCATCCAGTGGAGAGCAGCGGCACTGCAGGATGGGAGCACGAGAGGAAGTTCTTCAGGAACTTCTGGCAGAGCAGAATCCAGAGTTTTTTCCCCTCCTCTGGAGAAGAAGTGAATCCAGTTCCGTTAACGGAGGAATAGAGGGGGGACGTCAGCGAACTTGGGGGGGGAAACGCGATTTGTACGCCGTTTCTCTTATGGAAAAACTGGGAAAAGAGTGAACTTTCCTCAACGCGCCCCGAGGAAAACTTCACCGACAGAAGGGGCGATGAGATGCGAATGAGCTATGCCTTGTAGAAATGGACAGATTGCGTTTAAGCGAAAACATGGCGTCTGCCTCCCAAAGTTTGGATTATTTTCCAGTCTGCTCTTTGCGCTCTGCTGCCTGGAGGCGCGCTCGGGCGTCGCGGCAGACGGGAGAGCCTGCAGCCCGTGTCCGGGTAACTGCTCTTGCTCCGCGGTGGGACCGCAAAACTCGTGCGTGGTTAATTGTTCCAGCATCGGGCTGGATCAGGCCCCAGCGGCGTCAGACCTACCGACCGACACGCACACTCTGTAAGTGACCCACCGACCGCCGCCGCTCGGGTTTGTGGGCGATGATGCGGGTGTTTGTTGTGATCTGGTTGAGGTGACGGGTGAAGAATGTTGGCTGGTGTAATACTTCAGACTGCCACTGTTTATGTGTCAATCAGTCATAACTGAGGATGTCTGGGATGGGGGAAAAAAATAGAAGGGTAGAGTGGGGGAAAACGCCCCCCTTATAAGGACTGTGTATGTAATTTTTTTCTGTGAAACAAAAGTTAAAATTGTTCAGAAAAGTTATAATAGTTTTAGTGACACTGACATAATATGAACCAAGTATGAAAAATGTCCAGAGTTTTCATGTTATTAGATTTTTAATAAAACATTTATTTGTACCAAGGGGGCGTTTTGCCCCACAGGTGGAGTAAAATGCCCCCCAGACAAAGCAATTTGCTTTATGCATTTACAGCAAAATCAGAGTGCAGGCAGTTTTAGCTTAAAATGAAAAAGAATATAATTAATAATTATGAAATTATGAAAAAGTATAATTTGAAAAAACAAATTGTTAGCTGATGCTAACTTGCTACCAAACTAGTTAGGCCTACCTGATGCTAGCTTGAGGTGACTTTTAAATATAAAGTCCAAATATTTTTATTCAACCAACTAGATAGAATACATTTGATGGGAAAACAAGGAATTTGACATTCAGAACAGAATAACTACAGTAATTAAAGGGTTAGTTCACCCAAAAATGAAAATTAGCCCACAAATTACTCAACCTCAAGTCATCCTAGGTGTACATGACTTTCTTCTTTCAGATGAATCCAGTCGGAGTTATATTAAAAACTGTTTTTGATCTTTCAAGCAGTTTAATGCCACTCAGAGGGTGTTGCATGCATCAGTCCAAAAGAAGTGAAATAAAAAGCGCCCATCCATAAAAAAAGTGTCTCACACGGCTCCGGGGGGTGAACAAAGGCCTCCTGTAGCGAATCGATGCGTTTTTGTAAGAAAAATATCCATATTCAAAACGTAATAATCACTTTAATGTAGCTTGCGCCAACAGTCCTACACGGATTCATGATGGAGGTTATGTGACACACTGACTTTGTTTTGGTGACCAAAAGTCAATACCAAATCAATCAATTCATCTCAGTCTGTAAAAACTGTCAAAAAGTGGAAAAAGTGGAGAAAACATCTCACATCTCAACCCAGGAAAAGGTCCAAATAGCTGCATAAGTTTATGCCTGCACTTGATTTAACCCATGCACACAGCTTGTGTACCAGCAGATGCATGAAGAGTTTGTGCAGGTAGACTTGTGATGCGTCCTGCGACGGCGTCCTTGCATTGAGAATACTGTGTTCTTTACTCTCGTTTCTGTGGCGCTCGAGCTCCAGCATGTGTTATCCATTCACATAGGCTGCAGATGTATGTGCAGAAAGATCTGATACTTTGAACTCTTTTTTTAGGGCATAAACTTCAAGACCGAAATCTTTCATCAGGCAACTGTTGTAAAATTGTCAATAACACTATAGGTCACATTTACAAGCTCTTCATTAGGGGGCTTGTTGTTGTTCTCCAGTGAATATTTCTCAGGCTGTTTATTTCTGCAAGTCAATTTCTGTAGACACAAAGCAAAAAAGTTATTGGTTTTTCCGCCATTATTGCCCATGGAAAAAAGTTTCAGTTCATTGAACACACACTGAACGAACAGAAAGGCCAAATATGGTGATATTGAAATGGTGATATTGAAACAAGCATTTGTGCAACTGGAATTTGATTTGAAATCTTACTAAGATTTGTACAGTTTTGACAACTATAACCCCGGCCTCCCCCTGTTAACTCCAATGCTTAAAGATTGCAATAAGTTGTGCTAATGCAGCAGTAAATTTTATTTATGAATGTTTATGAATGCAGATGTCTTTATGGGCAATAGGAGTTTTTGCATTGTTGTTTTTTTACACAGTTTTAAAACTTAAATTCATGCTGTTTTCTCTGTCTATAAAAGTTATTTTCTATATAAGTGGTTCATAAATGGAACAAAAAAAAATATGCAGAAAGTGTTTCTGAAGTGGATATTTTAAGATACAGACAGAAAGACTGATTAAAATGAAATAAAAATGATTCTAAGATGAAACAAAAAAGTTTTCATCTACACAAAGCAGCTGCAGTTTTACAAACATTCTGGAGCTTCTCTGTCTTTTCTGTCTAGAGGAATTCAAAAAGAAGGATAAAGTCAGTGAGTCTTGGCTTTCTGAGACTGAAATCTCCAGAGACAGTCGCCGTAGGTCACGGAGACGAGCACAGACGCGACGTCTTAAGAGTTTTAGGAATGATTCTAAGATGAAACAAAAAAGTTTTTATCTACACAAAGCAGCTGCAGTTTTACAAACATTCTGGAGCTTCTCTGTCTAGAAGAGGTAAAGAAGGATAAAGTCAGTGAGTCTTGGCTTTCTGAGACTGAAATCTCCAGAGACAGTCGCCGTAGGTCACGGAGACGAGCACAGACGCGACGTCTTAAGAGTTTTAGGAGTTTTAAATCATTGACCTCACTTCCTTTTTCTCGTTGCGCCGCCGAGGCCGCCCAGTGATCTTTCATATTTAAGCGTCTCTAAGACCGAGATAGATGATAACATTTTCTTTGCTGTGAGAATGAAAGGATGTCTGGTTAACAGTAATTAAATGTAAAAGCCTGTCGTCATGGCGCTGACACACGCTGGCGAGGTGCATTAGCGTTGGAGCGCTATCTGGCAGCGCGCCGCGTCTCTCAAGTTCACAGCTGCTGCGCGCAGGATCGCCGCTTTTCCCCTTCCACCCGCTCCTTCTTTCCACCCTTCAAGAAAAAAAACGCAGATCAACTCCCGTTCCCATTCCTAGGAGGTTTCTTCACTCCTTTTCCTTCTCCAGTTGTGTCATTCTGAACTGGATGAGTGTGAAGTGCAAATCCAACCTGACTTGCTTTCCAAACCTCCAAAGTAGCATCTTTCATAAGAAGCGGTGTTATTGCTTATTGGAAATCCATTTTAAAGGGGTCATATGATGCTATTTTAAAGATCATTATTTTGTGTATTTGGTGTAGCAGAATATGTTGACATGCTTTAATGTTCAAAAAACACATTATTTTTCAAATACTGTACATTATTGTAGGTCCTCTATGCCCCGCCTCTCTCAAAAAAGCCCCCTCCTTTGACAAGCGCAGTCTGCTCTGATTGGCCAGCTGACCCAGTGCATTGTGATTGGCCGAACACCACGAGCACGCGTCGGAAATGTAACGCTCCTTACCATAATCGCGAGCTTCAGCATTCAAAGTAACTATCAAGACAGTTAATAATGTTGTTAGTTTTACCATCAGTTCAATCCCGAAAGGGCAACAGAGTCGAGTGACAGACACAGTGATGATGCAGTGCAACTTTACAGATCTTCTTTATGCACCAAGAGCTTGTAACACTCCAAAGAGAAAGGAAAATTTTAAATAGCATCATATGACCCCTTTAATCTGTAAGTGTCTGGTGCTGACGTGCGCGATGCAGTGAGCAGTTCACAGTGAATGAGTTGTTTACAGTAAACCTCCAGACTGCTGCACTTTCTCTTTTGTTTCTGCTCTTGCGGTGATTCACTGATTCGCTCGTGTTTAATAGGAACCATAATTGACTCAGGAGTGATGTAATTCTGCTTAAGTAGCTTCATCTGTGAGAAGAGCTGCAGTGTAACAACAAAAACAGACTTGTTCAAGTCTTCCTCAGCTGCAGTGATGTTTCTTGCTCAGTCATTTCTGGGGCCTGTTTCATAAAACACGTTTACCAAATAAGATTTTTAAGGTTTATTTCAGTTAGTCTGACGTATTGTCAGTTGATTTGGTTCAAAATAAGTCAGACTAACTGAAATAAGCCTGGCTTATTTGGTAAGCTTGTTTTATGAAACAGGTCCCTGGTCTGTGTAGTGGCCTTCATGGTTTGTAGTGGTCTTCACTGGCTTTTGATAGTCTGCATTGACCTTTCTTTTTAAGTTTATTTATTTATTTATATGTCTAGCACAATTAAAGTTATTTTAATTTAGTATTTTGTTGATCTAAGATGTATTTTATCCCTGAATATTAATTATTTTAATAATCAATTAGTTAGAGAAATATAATGTAATATAATTACATTATAATATATATGACTTTATATTAATTAAAAAATAAATGTAAAATAAATGAAAAGGAGTGGCTTTTTTTAGCAGTTTGCAGTGGTCTTTGACCTGTGTTGGTTTATATTAGTTTTTTACTCGTCTGTTCTGGTCTTCAGAGGTCTTCATTGGTTTGTAGTGATCTTTAATATATATATACAGTATATGTCAGACTTATGAACTGTTTTGTTGTGTTTTGATCCCCCATGTGTTCTGTGTGACCTAGTTTCTGTCTTCGTTTGATTATTGTCATTAGTTTCAGGTGTGTGTCATTTATTACCCTCATAAGCCCTCCTATATTAGTTGTGTTCTGCTCTCTGTTTGTCGTCCGATCTACTACATCCCTACATGTGTCTCCTGCCTGTTCTGTCTTGGATTTGCCCTTGTGTGACTATTTTAAAGACTATTTGCATTGTTCATCATTTTCTTTGTGCGTTTCAATCATCGTAGCGTGACTCTCTCTCTCTCTCTCTCTCTCTCTCTATATATATATATATATATATATACATATATATTAGTGCTGGGCAACGATTAATCGCATCCAAAATAAAAGTTTTTGTGTACATAATATATGTGTGTACTGTGTATATTTATTATGTATATTTAAAGACAGGGCATACGGTATATATTTAGAAAATATTTACATGTATATATTTATATTCATATAATTTATCATATATAAATATATTTAATATATAAGCATAACATATTTTTCTTAAATATATACATGCATGTGTGTCTATTTATATATACATAATAAATATACACAGTACACACACATATATTATGTTCACAAAAACTTTTATTTTGGATGCGATTAATCGAGATTAATCGTTTCCCAGCACTAATATATATATATATATATATTATATTTAGGT
>NW_015627539.1:236971-237583 GCF_001515625.1 Sinocyclocheilus rhinocerous
AATAAATATACACAGTACACACATATTATGTAAACAAAAACTTTTATTTTGGATGCGATTAATCGTTGCCCAGCACTAATATATATTATATATATATATATTAGGGCTGTCAGTCGATTATATATATATATATATAAATTGACAACATTTTAAATGTATAATATTTTTCTTATGAAGTATTTGAAACATGACTTTTATTTTTATTTAAAATTAGTACTTGGATAACCTTAGATGTATTTTCACCAGAAATATTAAGAATTGTTTTGATAATCAATTAGTTAAATGAGATATAAAAAAATATATATAATATAAAAATTTTAAATGAATCTAAAATAAAATTAAATAAAAAAGGAGGTCTTTTTCAGTGGTCTGTAGTGGACTCTTCACTGATGTGTGCGAGTCTTTTACTCCTTTTTCATCCAAGTTTGCTCATCTGTCTGAACCTGAAAATGGAGATATTACTGTGTGGAAAGGAAGACGGTCTGAATTCCTGCTGTCTGTTTTTTTCTTCTCTCAAAATGGTTTAATCACGCCGAGCAGTCGTGAGTTTGTGTGTGCGCGTGTTTCACAGGCTGGGCTGGGACTCCCTGACCGAATGCGCCGGGAGGTTTG
>NW_015627539.1:238870-254806 GCF_001515625.1 Sinocyclocheilus rhinocerous
GTTTTTGTGTACATAATATATGTGTGTACTGTGTATATTTATTATGTATATTTAAAGACAGGGCATACGGTATATATTTAGAAAATATTTACATGTATATATTTATATTCATATAATTTATCATATATAAATATATTTAATATATAAGCATAACATATTTTTCTTAAATATATACATGCATGTGTGTGTATTTATATATACATAATAAATATACACAGTACACACACATATATTATGTTCACAAAAACTTTTATTTTGGATGCGATTAATCGTTGCCCAGCACTAATATATATTATATATATATATATTAGGGCTGTCAGTCGATTATATATATATATATATAAATTGACAACATTTTAAATGTATAATATTTTTCTTATGAAGTATTTGAAACATGACTTTTATTTTTATTTAAAATTAGTACTTGGATAACCTTAGATGTATTTTCACCAGAAATATTAAGAATTGTTTTGATAATCAATTAGTTAAATGAGATATAAAAAAATATATATAATATAAAAATTTTAAATGAATCTAAAATAAAATTAAATAAAAAAGGAGGTCTTTTTCAGTGGTCTGTAGTGGACTCTTCACTGATGTGTGCGAGTCTTTTACTCCTTTTTCATCCAAGTTTGCTCATCTGTCTGAACCTGAAAATGGAGATATTACTGTGTGGAAAGGAAGACGGTCTGAATTCCTGCTGTCTGTTTTTTTCTTCTCTCAAAATGGTTTAATCACGCCGAGCAGTCGTGAGTTTGTGTGTGCGCGTGTTTCACAGGCTGGGCTGGAACTCACTGACCGAATGCGCCGGGAGGTTTGTTTGGTTGCCATGACAGTCTCACATCATGACTTCACCATACACAGAAGCACAGACAGACACCCACAGTAATACAGACGGACCAAAGAGCAGTGTTCAACACCAACAGCACGTCTCTGCCGCTTCACACGGATTTCAATATTTATTAGATGAACAGAAGTGCTCAAAAAGTTAAAGATCAGCAGTCAGCCAGCAGTTTGATACTTCTGAGCAATAGTGATGATTGACTTCGAAAACACTACTCAGAAACATTAACTAAACCTTTTAGCACAATTTTTCATATTACAAAAGAATTTTCAAGTACAATCAAATTTATTTCAGTTTTAGTAATTTAATGCTTGAAATAAATGCTTCAGCTGCCAAACATCTAATATTTGTAATGAATTTTATTTTGGCTTTATTTCAATTACCAAAAATGATTTTTAATAGTTTTAGACTTAGCTAACAATAAAATCTCTGGAAAAGAGTTTTGACTTTTGAAAACAGTTCAAATCTTTATTATCTAAAAATATGTGTGGAAGAAGTTAAAAATCAACATTCAGCCTGAATTTTAATACTTAGGGGTTTTGGAAATATGAGCAATAGTGATTATAACTAAACCTTTTCTTATTTTCATATTACAATCAGGTGGCATATTTGTATTATTTTTTATTATTGTATTAATGTTTTTTATTTCTATTTAGCTTTAATTTATTTCTATTTAATTTTTTGTTATTTTAGTGCTTCAACTTCAGCTTATTTTATTTCAGTTAGTTGTCAAGGCAACCTTTTAAATGAAGTGTATTATCTAGTATTTCTAATTTATTTTATTTTTAATATTTCTGTTTAGCTTTATTTTTATTAGATTTTTTTAGTAATTTTAGTGCTTCAACTTATTATTATTTCCAAGACAACATTTCTAATGTGAATGTTTTTCAGTTACCAAAAGCCATTTGTAATAATTTTAGATTAAGTTAATGATAACAACACTGCTAAAAAGCAATGGTTTTCTGACTTCACTAAACTTTTGCAATTGGTTATATCTTTATTAGCAAAAAATAAGTGCTGAAGAAGTTAAAGATCTACATTCACCCCCGAGTATGAGCAATAGTGATGGTTGACCTTAAAGTCCCCATGAAATCAAAATTAAAGTTTTTTGGGTGTTAGTATCAATATGTTAGTCTTAAGGTTATCTATAAGGCAGTGTGCTCCAAAACAGTGACAAGATTCGCATTTAGAAGATATAAGCATTCAAAGTTTGCAGTTCGTCACTTCCACCAAAACGGCTCAAGGATTTTTTTGACGTCACATCGTACTTCAGCTTCTCATGAAACTTTCTGTCCAATCAAATGCTCTCTAGAAGCCGAAGCGCCCGCCCCCTACACTATAAATAGATGCTGAAGCTGCGGCTGAAATCAGTCACTTGTTCACAGTGTAGTATTTCCTGTACAGTGAATGGCTCGAAGTGCGCAGTGTAGGTGATAGGGAACGATTCAGACAGTGTAAATGTGCTTTCGATTGGGGCAAAGGAGGTCTGGTTTCACGTTGTTTCACGCAAACCGCGGCAGCGCACACAGTCTGATCCGGACTTTGGCTCCGGCCCAGAGACGCGATCGCACGGAGCGGATCATATGCGCGAGTCAGCATATATTAAACACATTTACAACTACACAGTCTCTGCATGATTATGACCACTATTTTGCTTTACTAAGAGTTTCATATTGAATCTAGGGGGTAATCTATTAGACTGTGGCTGTCAAACGCGGCTTTACCGAGCTCAACGGCTCTGGCCCGAGCAGATATAAACAAAACACTATTGGCTATTTTAAAAAGGGGGCGGGGCTGCTCGATATGTCCCGCCCTCTCTTCCTGCTTCAGTTGAAATTTCATGTTTCAAGGCACTTCAGGGGACCTTTAAAAACTCCACTCAAGTTTCTCGGTCTCCTGCACACTCCGGATCATCAGGTTTAGATGACTTAGTTTTGATGAAAATATCCAGGAATGTTTGTTTCAGACGCAGCTGGTTCTGTAAGTCATTTGTAGAAGGGCTGTGCTTCATTTAGAGGAACACTGATTCATCATTAACTCGCTAGTGCTAGTGTGTGCTTATATTTGGGAATGTTTTTGTTCATCTCAATGTGCTTTTTCTTCCCCTCCTCCTTCACTCCTGTATTTATCTATCTGTTCATTCCCATGCAGGTAAAAATAACCGCTATCATGCTTTTCCCCGTTCTCTCACATCTCTTTCCGCCGGCACTGAGAGCCCGAGGCGGTAAAGCCTGCAGCAAAAAAAACAGCAAGTAGACTTTGCATGAGTTACTGCACAGCGGCCGAATGGATGAATAATAACAGGCTGCGAAGGCTTCGATAACCCTGAGTGCCTGTGTTTTCTGCACATGTATTTACGTCCTTGATCAATTTGTCCAACAAGTTCAACAGAAGCAGCTCGCCGAAAGACCCCATGAAACGAAAACTAGACCTTTGTGGCTTTTAGTCCATGTCTGTTAACCCCATTTCAGCTTTGTTATGTTGAGGCCTTTTAAGGATTTTTTTGTGGACACAAAGTACTAAAATATTGACCATAAATAATATGGGGTGCTGCGATTTTTTGTAAGGTTTGTTAAAAGACACAGTAAAACATTATGACATTAATTGCTTTTGCTAGAACTTTAGCAGAGACTGAATATAGATCAGACAGACCAGAAATTGGAAGCCAACCAGAAATATTACAGTTTTTGTCATTATTTGAGAGGGTAAGAAAAACATTTATGATAACATTTATGTCAGATTTTGTTTTGAAATATATTATTGAAACGTGCAAGGTTGCAAGGACGTCTTTGAAATGTTGAAAATTTGAGTATTAATTACACCATAAAAACCTGTAATAATACAACACAATGTACTGTATTAATCTGATTAATTAATTTGTATCTGTTAATTTTTTCTACAGGTGTTTTACCTCTATTTCACCTAATTTTTTTTTATTTCATTAAAGGAAGTTAAAGAAAATGTTCATACAATTAGCAGAAAATTATCATTATTTTTTGTACAGTATAATAGATTGTTTATTAATAACATTTTAGTTTAAGTATTAGACATTTTTTATGTGCTTGTCATTTTTATATAATTATTTCCTATTTTAATTTAATTTTGTAGTTTTTGTAATTTATTTTATTACCATTATAGTAAATTTTGTGCATATTTTATTTATAATTCATTTGATTTTATTTGCATATTTTGGTTAGTTGCCAAGCCAACATTTCTGCTTTTTAGTTATTTAATGTTAATATTTTATTTTAGCTTTATTTAAATGACCAAAAACAGCAATGACTGTGGACTTAGTTGAACTTTTTCATGCATATATACGTCATTTCCACAGCAGAACAGTTCACAGCAGATATAAAACATATTTATATGAGCGCTTGATGCATATAAGCATACTCCTTCTTTGTATTAATCTGGCTTTCTCAATCTCGCTCTGTCTCCAGTCGATGACTTCCTCTCGGCTCCAGATCTTGAGCCTCTATTTCCTGTGTCTGGAGCTTTTTCTCTGTCTCTCTCTGCTGATGTTTTCCTCTCTGTTCTCCAGACAGCTGGGCTTCTCCTGCTGCGAGTATTTAAAGGGGTCGTATAAGAGCAGATAACATGTTACGTAATAGAATCGTGTAAAAAAAGATGGAGCTGAACTATTTTTGGCTACTGTGTCGGGGCGGCCGGCTGTGAGTACAGTTTGGTCACACATCTCACATTTGTTCCTGAGGTTCATGAGCGTTTTCCACCTTCCACCAGGCAGGGTGTTTTTGTGTGTGTTTGTGGTTGATCTCTGTTATGATTGGCTAACCTGTATGTCACCGAATCGGTGTTGAGGTAAAATGTGGGCGCTTATATGTTAATGAGCTTATAGTTTTGATGTCATGATGATTTCTGAGCAAGCTGTTTTTGCTGTTTAGTTTTAGTAAAAGGTCTGTATGGACTTTGCGGTGTGAACATTGAAGTTTGTTGACACTTTATAATGTCAAGAAATTGTGTTTTTTAACAAAATTTAATGGAATGGCAAATCTCCATAAAACATGTCTTAGCCATATTTCACTGGAAAATACAATAAAACATTTTTTTAAATGTATATTTTGCTTTAAAAAAAATAGTAGCAAAACATTTCAAGACTGAAAATATTTTGCGTTATTACATTCAATTGACATTCCCAAACATCCAACTTTCAATTATTATATTTATGAAATATGTTTATGTAATATATTTTATAGATACATTATAGAGAGAGAGATTATTGTGTTTATATTTATATTTATGTAATTTTTATACTTACATTTTTTAAATTAAAATATACTTTTAAATAATAGTTTTAAAAAATAGTAAATTGTGCTTATTTATTTTAACATTTTAATATATATTAAAGAACTAAAATTACTGTTATTAATTTTATTTCAATTAAATGCACTACAGTAAAATTTATTATTTTGTATAAATATATTACTAATTAAATAACATTTTTTTTTTTACATTACACTAATGTGAATTAGATTTGTTTTTAAGGTAAATGAGAGTGTGAAAGCATGAAAATGTCACAATGCAAATTAAGAAACAGGCTTCCGTTTTATTATGCGAAACATATTTTTCTCGTTTCTTTCCATTGGCTTGAAATATAACCTGGATGTGTTCTTGTGAGATTCATCCAGTAAGGAAGGAGTTTTCACCAATATATGGTGTGACTTTTGGATATAAACAGACTTCTGAGGTGCCTTTGTGGTGGTTCGGCTTCATTGATTCAGAGTCATTTGGCTGTACAAACAGTGAGTCAGCGACTCATGCAGCAAATGATTCTCTGGCTCAGTCAATCTATCAGTACGCAAATGATTCAGTGAGTCATTGTGCAGCTGCTCTGTGGTCAGCTTCAATGATTCAGAGTCATTTGGCTGTACAAACAGTGAGTCAGTGACTCATGCAGCAAATGATTCTCTGACTCAGTGAGTCAATCTATCAGTACGCAAATGATTCAGTGAGTCATTGTGCAGCTGCTCTGTGGTCGGCCCCTGCCGTCACTGCACCGAGTGTGTGTGTTGTTTTCATAGGTGTGATATTATGTGTGGCTCTCTCACACACTGCTAAGTACATGCACAAAACGCTTGTTACTCTTAAAGACTAGTTCTGTAAACTGCGTTAGCGATGACAGAATTTCATGCGGTTTCCTTCAGTGTAATGAGATTATCGCAGTCATTGTTTAGTGTGTCTGTTAAAGTGTGTGTGTGTGACTCACAGGTGATTTAAACATCTTGAGATCAGATGACGTTTGATGTTGTTCGACTGTGACTCGGGTTGTTTACATGCGTGTCGTATATATGCACGTCTGTATCTTCAGTGTAATGAGATTATCGCAGTCATTGTTTAGTGTGTCTGTTAAAGTGTGTGTGTGTGACTCACAGGTGATTTAAAGGGGTCATATGATGCGATTTCATTTTTTCCTTTCTCTTTAGAGTGTTAATCTTGAGATCAGATGACGTTTGATGTTGTTCGACTGTGACTCGGTTTGTTTACGCGAGTGTGTTGTATATATTTGCGCGTCTGTAGGTTTGTGGTTGTGTGTGTGTGAGAGCCAGCTGGGATCCAGACAGCTCATGCAGCAGCAGAGTAAAAACACACACGATGTCCTGACAAGGACAAAGCGAAGAGCTTTTTACTGTGAAGGACTGGCAGTTATTACAAACAAATGTCTTTATAATCTTCCATCAAAGTGTAATAACTTAATACATCTCCTAAGAGACCCTCTTTTTGGTCAAGACAGAATCACAGATGTCATTAATAGAGAATGCAATCTCAATATGACCCATTTAAGATGGTGGGATGAGAGAAATGACACTTATAAATATACTTTTTTTAAATTAGAGATGCACCGATACAAAATCTCTCAATAGCAAATTATTCTGAATGATATCTACCGATAGTTTGTTTTTCTTTAGGAAAAAAATCTCTCCCAACTAATGCTGTAAACTATATAGGGAACACTCTCATTTGGTACATTATAGGTTAAAATGAACAACAACACTAATATATTCCATGCTATTTATTTTCAAATAAAAATGTTTGTATACAACTCAATTGCACATAAGGTAGTTTTCGTAAAAACTTGTCTTCATTACAATTTATTCAAACATACATGCATAATTAACAGTAAATAAGCACCCTCTAGTGTTTTTATTGCTAACTAATCAACTGTGAACTCTGGATATCTTTCCTGAGGTAAATGCTACGTTAAGTGACATTGCTCACATGCTGTTTTATTTGATTTGGTATTTATTTGACTTTCTTTCGATTGAAACGCTGATTGAGTGACATGAGACGCGATACATTTTGGCAGTTTGTAATTTATCTTTCAATATACCTTCTGATGTTCATTAATGTTTATTTTGCACTATAACTTGTCTTAAAGTGGAAGAGACATGCACTCCGCACTGCCGCTTGAACGGAAGCTGCTACAGCGATCTGTCACACAATATTTAAGAGTGTCAAAACAGCATTTCAATCATGACAACTCTCAGAAAATTTTAGCATGGTGATGGATATGACAATGTTAATGGATTTGGTCTTGGCGGAACAGATCTGCTACGCTGCTGCTGAATTGCTGCTGCTGTTGGTTATTGCTGTAGTTGTAGATTATTGCTGCTGCTGCTGCTGCTGCAAGCAAGTACAGGAACTTGCTACTGCCAACACATATGGCGATACGGTGCCGTGAGTATTTAAGACATACTGCTACTGCACAAATAGCATATGAAATAACCCGTAATAGATCTACACAGGTGGAGCTTGGGAAGGTGGAGGGTTTCAGAGAAACTCTGAAAAGCGCGCTGCAGGAATCTCAGGTGAATGCTAGCCAGCCATATAAATGCAAGGCAGTAAGCTCATTGGCTGCATATGCAACATGAACCAATCAGCTTGTGCCAAGTCGTTTAACTCTCTGAATATCATCAGTTACGTTAACAACCCATCAGCCTGCGCCATCTAGAGTTTCACGACTGAACTATATATTTATTGTTTGAATTTTTGTATGCAGGAATTAAAAGCTGAGGCTTTGTTTCTTATCAGAAGTGACAAAGCACAAAGCTTGTTGTGATAATAGGTGCATTACAAATAATGTTAATTGAAGGGAAAACCACGGACCTGGCAACCCTAGCTTGAACTACAGGTGATTCATAGGGTCAAATAGAACCCGCGTTAATGCATTATTATTGCTTTAACCTGGACAGCTCTAAACATTTTGTTCATGCAAGTTGCTGTCTGACACACTTTTCCACTGCATTTTGATTGACAGGAAATAATCAGCCCTGATCATCGGCTGTTTTTAAGCAATCGGCCATTGGCTTTTATTGACCGATTATTGGCCAATACATTGGTGCATCTCTACTTTTAATTCATAATCCTTTTAATAAGTCAAACTAACATGTTTTTGTCCCAATAATTTTGTTTAATGCATTTTTATGCTTATTTATTGTATCATGTTGTTGGCTTAGCAATATGCTAATGGACACTTTTTAAGTCAGGACTCGGGAGCAATATTTGTCATTTATGTTATGTCTACTCATTGTTTTAACTCTGACAATGATCCAGTTCCAGATGAACAAAATCAACTTTCACTTGGAAATGCACTAGAGTAGGGAAGAACATATTATTGCAATTTCTGTTTCATGCTGACTTTTATTTAGGTTAATATAAATGCAGCATTATTATTGTCCTGTATAAATATTTTTCAATTTACATTTTCACACATTACACTAATGAGAATGAGAATTTGGAGTAAAATCTGCATAATTGTCATTAAAAAACACTATTTTTTAATCGTTGATGGTGTCTCTCAATAGCATCTCATGCCATTAGCATTACATTAAGACATGTGTCAAATTATTAACAGTAAAAACGTGTCTTGACTGTATTATAATTCTGTCTGTTTTTGAACACAAACATGTCCTGTGTGAATGCTCCCTCAGTAGGCAGCTGCCTATGTTCAGTAGGTAGTAGGCGGCAGCACTGCAGTTCGCTAGCTCTAGGAACGAAACGTTTCTCTCCTCCTCCCCTCTTTTCCCGACAATTGGAAAGAACCCTGTTAATCATCCTCCGGGGACGGACTTCCAGGAGGAGAGGGGCCACTCTGCCACATACAAGCCCAGAATGAGGCACCCAGCCTCTTATTTATACACACACTCACTTAAATAAATGAGATACATGATCACACACACACACACACACACACACACGAGCGCTGGGCAGAATCGTTGACCCCCTCCTTCTGAAATTTCAAACATAAACAAAACGGAGCGCGCCATAAAATTCTTTCTTTTTTCTTCCTTTTTTCCCTTCCTCCTCCTACCCTTACGCTTTTTTCCACCTCGGCCACAACAGAGAGACTGCTGTTTAGTGGGTTAGTGAGTATCCGTGGTTACAGCCAATTGTAGTTTGGCTGTTTTGCCGTGGCGATTACGGCTCTCCTCTGCCTAATGCTCATGGCAATGGTCAGTGTTGTCATCCTCATCGCCCGAGTCCACGGCTCCAGTCTCTTCATCTTACACCATGGCTATGTTCACAATCGCATGCTACCATACTACACTAGTTCTACAGTATTCAGTATGTATACAGTACACAGTAAGCAAAATGTCATTATGCATAGAATACCTGGTTAATAATCTACTACATTTGCAACGTGCAATATAAAATGATGCACTAAACCTGACCTTCCATTACCAGTGTGACGTATGAATCAGAAGCAGGTTTTTAATAACAAATGGGAAGGCTTTCACACAAAACTGGAATAAAAATGTAGCATACTGTGGTTTTAAACAAGATTGTTGCATATTGTGTACAGTTTCACATACTACGTAGCACAATAGGTAAACAGTATACTATGAATATTTTTAGAATAGCATACTGCCATGCTACTGTCTGCCTTGTGTGTACTGTGCACACTTACTAACTTACTAACACTAAGAGAGCGACGTGACGCAACAAAACTAGAACATTCTATAGTCAACAAACATTGTAAAGGGAAGACGAGTTTTACAAGAATAATTTTAGGGAAAAACAATGACAATGACTTCTTCTGTCATATTCCCTTCATAGTCTTTCAGGCTAGAGAGGCGGATATGAATCTCTTTAGCTGTGGAATGAAACACACTCTCTGGGCTGTTTTGCCATCTTTCTTTCTGTCCGTCCGTTGACTCTCTCTCTCTCTCTCCTACTTGAAGTGGCACCAGACGGCCCTTCGGCCCTTATAAGGTGAAATCAGCGCGCCTGGTAGAGTAAAACAGAACCATATGTCGCTCGCTGACTCCCTCGCGCAGCTCCGCCAAGGGGCTCGGGCTCTGGCGCGGAGCTGCACACAGGAGCCTAACTTCTGCTAATATAAACTGAATAGGTCATATTTATATGGTCATGTTCAGGCTGCACAGTGGGGCTTTATGTTACAGAGAGGGAGGAAACTGCGTTCTGTGTTCATGCACGTACTCATGCGCTGCAGTAACTTTATTTTGACTCTAAAATGAACAGCTCATGTTATTGTGAATATGGATTTGTCATAATACCCCATTTCCATGCACATGCCAGCTGTGAGTCAGGATGTTTTCTGATCTCATGCATGAGGATCTTCTCAATGACGTCATTAGGAACCTCTTTTTAGAAGCATGATGTCATAGTTGGATCTTCCAGTGACTCCTGGGATTGGTCACACAGAAACTCTTTAACACGGGAAGGAATGTTTGATTTAAAGTTTACTGGTGAAAATACAGTAAAATTTTGTTTTATTTTATTTTATTTTATGATTTATTATTTATTTTGTAGAGTATTTTGCCTAAAGAAAATCAAGCCTATTAAGATTTTTTTTTTTGCTATGTGACATTTATTGTCAATAATACCGTTCTTTTCCTTTTTTCACCTTTTTTAAGGTGAAATGTAACTAAAACATGTACTTTGATACATAACATGGAGTTAATAAATGAATAGTTCACCAAAAATGAAAGTTTGTGGAAAATGTACTCCCTCTCAGGGCATCCAAGATGTAGATGAGTTTGTTTCTTCATCGGAATGGATTTGGAGAAACTTAGCATTACATCACTTGCTCACCACCTCTGCAGTGAATGGGTGCCGTCAGAATGAGAGTCCAAACAGCTGATAAACACATCACAATAATTCACAAGTAATCCACGTGACATCAGTTAATATCGTGTGAAGCGAAATTCTGCATATTTGCTGCATATTTCTCTCCTGATTCAGACAAGACGACTTTTTCACTGAAGACAGCAATAGTATAGATAGAGGACTCATATTTTAGCCGGAAGCAACAACTTGAAGTTAAAAAACATCTTGATGGATTTGTTTTTTTTACAAACATGCAGCTTTTCACTTCACAAGACATTAATTGATGGACTGGAGTGGTGTGGATTACTTGTGGATTATTGTGATGTTTTTATCAGCTGTTTGGACTCTCATTCTGACGGCACCCATTCACTGCAGAGCATCCACTGGTGAGCAAGTGATGCAATGCTACATTTCTCCAAATCTGATGGAAAAAAAAAAACCTCATCTACATTTTAGATGACCTGAGGAGGAGTACGTTTTCAGCAAATTTACATTTGTGGGTGATCTATTTCTTTAACATATTTATGGACCATAGTATTTATGTAGTTTATGGTATACATCCTAAAAACATACCATGATACTTTCTGGTTGCTTTTGGTTGGTGGTTACTTGTGAGGCTTTCTTCCAGCTGTAGTTATGAAGCAAGTGTGCATTCAGACAGTTCCCGTCTCTCTGTCCAGAGCTCACAGCAGAACCACAATCTGCTCTTGTCTGTTGAAGTGAATCTGGACGCTAAATCAAGCCTTTTCAAATGCTGCATGGAAAATCTGAGCCACACGTGAGAGCTACTTCATATTCCAGTGGCCGTCCTGCCGTTCGTTTTTTCCAGCAATCAGGCTCACGAACACTGAAGCCCAAGTGGAAATCATCAGCTTCAGGTCTTCCTTCTGCAATCAATAAACCAAAATAAATACATGCAGGAATGACATACAAATAAAGAGAGAAATCTCCAAAGCAAAGATTTAAAGATCAATCCTGGGCGTTTCAATTTCCAGGAGTTTAATACGCGACCTTATTTAACTGCTTGTCCATCACGCTAAAGTTTCTGTGACTATAAGTGCATGAATATTTAAAGAGGCAAGCGCTGTCTAGTTTATGATTGGTTGTTTGTTGCTTTTTTGTGAAACCCTGCAATGTGGGTTAAAAGAAGTGCTAGAAATTCAAATGTGAAACTTCACTTAACGCAATATTAAAATGGTCTTAACTTGAGGTTAAAAATATAGTGTGAAATCCCTTAAAACTATAAGCTGCAGAAACAGCTTGTACAGAATTGATTTAGCATCTTAGCAATGGCATTATCATTTATTTTGCATGCAATAAAAAGCCCTTAGTTTAAATCAATAATTATATACACAATCTATTTTTAAGTATTTGTTATAAAAATGTATACAATTAATGATTTGATATTTTATTCTATTTTTATGTGCATTTAACAGACACTTTTATCCTTATTTATTTATGTATTTATTTTAAAACAGTTTTTTATTTTTTTTCAAATCCAACGCTGGTCCCATGATTATTCTACCTTTTAGGCTAAAGGTATTCCATTATTTTTATTATTTATTTGTTTATAGTTTTTTCTGTCAAAAACAGAACAATGACATGCTTAGACAATCAAATCCTGATGAAAATGAATCCCTTTATTTAATGATTTTTACATAATGTTATTAATATATTTATTGTAAAAAAAATTTTTGTTATTTTTGTATGCATTTGACAGCCAATTTTATCTAAAGCAACCTGAATTCACGTTTTTTTAAATTTTATTTTATTTTATTTTATTTTATTTTATTTTGACCGAACGAACGAACGAATATCCTAGGCATCAAACCTACGACCTTGGTGTTTTAGTGTTTGGTGTACATAAAATAACTTATTATTATAATTTATTTATTTATTTATTTTTTTTACTTATAGAAGTTGTTGCTGTCAGAAACAGGACTACGGCAGCAACAACTTACACAATCAACTTTGCATCCTGACCAGGATAAACTCAGACAGATTTTCAGATTTGTTGCCATAGTTGCACACACTTGCACACACACACACACAGAGCAGGACGTGTTATGTAACGTGATGATGTGTAAGAACGCCTCCTATTAGTGAGGAACTGACACAGTAATGACTTTAGCAGAGGCTTTTCAACAGCATCGACGGTCAGTCGAGTAAAACTCCTCTTACACAGTCTGTCTGGAATGGACAGATGTTTTCTTCTGGGAACAGAGTTCACACACACACACACAGTAGTGCAGATTGCATTGTTGGTTTAATTGATTGGTGTGTTAATGGGAAAGACTGATGCTGATTGATCTATTATCTTGATTTTGTTTGTACTTTGCATCATGGGTGATGAAAGAAGAACTTGAGTCTAAGAAAAAAATGTGGGTTTAATAATTATTTCTTTATAGAATACATATGTAATAATATATGCACTGTTCAAAAGTTTGGTAAATAATGTTTCTGAAAGAAATTAATACTTTTATTCAGTAAGGATGCATTAAATTGATCAAAAGTGACAGTAAAGACATTCATATTGTTACAAAAGAAATCAATGCTGTTCTTTTGAACATTCTATTCATCAAAGAATCCTGAAAAAAGTCACAGTTTCCACAAAAATATGAAGCAGCACAACTGTTTTCATCAACATGAATTATTATAAAAGATTTCAGAGCACAAATCAGCATATTAGAATGATTTCTGAAGGATCGTGTGACACTGAAGACTGGAGTAATGATGCTGAAAATTCCATTTGAATATATATTCAAAAACAGTTATTTTAAATTGTAATATTACTTCAGAATATTACAGATTTTACTGTATTTTGATTGAATAAACAGCTTTGATGAGTATAAAAGACAAAAACGTTTTTACTTGTTTGGGGTTGCGATATATGGTTCTTTTTAGATTAAATATGTTCTTGATATTTTCTTTGTGGTTCTTCAGATTAGAAAATTGCTTTCTGGTTCCTTAAATAAGCAGGAAATAGTAGAAATAATATTGCAAATGAAAAAAGGACAGTGGGTAATGTCCACTTTCGGTGCTTGGTTTACCCAAAATGCAATTACTGTCATCATTTATTCATGTTGTCCAAAATGTCTATGGCTTTCTTTCTTTCTACGCCAATGTACAGTAATTTACATTTTCATTGTGTGCCATATTTGAGAGCTACGGCAGAGGAGAAGATCGAGGAAGTCTGTTCCTCACAAAAAAATCCACTGAATGATGCTTGTAATGTTGTACACCGTCACAAGCTACTTGTTGTAACACCCCTGTGGACTGGTTGTTGTGGTTTCTTCCCCTTGTGTTGGTTTAGACCGTATAATCATTAGTTAATTACCCTCATTGTGTTCACCTGTCTGCCCCTCGTTATCTGCCCTATAAGTTCCTGTCTCTTGTAATCTAGTATTGTCGGTTATTGTGAATGTTACCCTGAGTGTGTGTGTGTGTGTTGCATCGTCCACAGACCTGTTTGCTCTGTAGGCAAACTGAAGAGGATCCAGTAAGGGTCCAGTAATGTCCTTCAGGTGGGCCAGCACCAGTTATTCAAAAGACTTCATGACCACAGACGTTAGAGCCACAGGCCTGTAGTCATTAAGTCCTGTAATTTTGGATTTCATGGGAAAGTATGGAAAAGAGCAGCATGAACATTCGGCTAAACATCTCCTTTTGTGTTCCACAGAAGAAAGTCAGTCATATGGGTTTAAAACGGCTAACTTCTTCTCAGTCTTCCCTCATGAACAGCTTTCTGCAGCGGTTATCTCGAGTCTGAGTGTGTGTGAATCTCTAAGCGTCTCTTTCTGGCTTCTGTTGCAGAGATCTGTCAAGAAACCACATTCCCTCAGTGGATTCCAGCCTCTTTGATCACCTCACCGCCCTCAAGGAGCTGTAAGTGCCACGTCTCTCGAGCGTGTGTGTGTTGTCTGTGTCTGTGTGTGTGTGTGTGTGCTGGAGACGCAGTCATTCATGTACGTCTGTAATGGGTGGTCTGGTGTAAACGTGAGTGTGTGTTTCTTTGTGCTAAAGCAAAAGCCTACTCGTTTCCTAATCTGCAACTTCCTGTTCACTTTTTCCCCCTCAGCTATCAGGTATAGATTAATTATATTTTCCACAATAAAAATAAAGCCTCCTTTTAGAATCTTGAAATTGTTTTCAGCCCATTTTCTCTCCAGATTATCATTACTGGAATGCAGTTAAATACTACCATAATTACAGTTATGATTTGCTATTTAAATAATATATCATGACATCTTTTAGTGCAGTAGACTATTTTATTTTAATATGAGTAATATGAAATAATATATAATGACATCTTTTATTACAGTAGGCTATTTGATTTTAATTAGTTTAATAGCTGGAAAATATTTAAATTAAGTTAATCTAAGTTTAATTATATTAAAATAATCTTAATTAAATGCTAAAAGACCAAGTCTATATGTGAAATACATTCTGTATTATTAATAATAAAATATTTTATTATGAGTAACTGAATAAAAAATAATATTTAATCATGTATTATGACATCTATTATATCAGTAGAAGTTTTATTTTAATGGCTTTAAAGATTGGGAAAAATGTTTCAATTGTTATATTTAAATTAAGTTGTCAAGTTATCAATCAAGTTGTTTTTATTATTTATGTATTATTATTAATAAAGTATTTTATTTTATTTTATTATGAACAGCTGAATAAATTAAACAATATCAAATAATATATTGTGACATCTTTCATTGCAGTAGACATTTTTATTCTCATGACTGGAAAATATTTATTATAGTAGGATAAATTATAGTTATAATAAAACAAACAATTAAAATGCTAAAAAATGTGAAATTATTATTATCATTATTGTTGTTGTTGTATTTGTTGTTATTATTATTTTCTTTATGAGTTCTTATATATATATATATATATATATATATACACACACACACATTCATTATATATTTTGAAAATATTTACATGTATATACATTTATATATTTATATTATTATATTTTATATTATATA
>NW_015627539.1:256474-270734 GCF_001515625.1 Sinocyclocheilus rhinocerous
TTAACTTTTATAAAGAATATCTCTTTGGGTTTGAGACTTTAGTCTTTGCAACTTTAGGGATCTTATCTATTCACGAACAGCTTGCAACACTCCAAAGAGAAAGGAAAACTTGAAATCGCATCATATGACCCCTTTAATGAATGACTGGAAATTTTAAATTAAGTTCAATTAATATTTAAATTTGATTATATTAAAATAATCTTAATTAAAATTCTAAAAGACAAAATCTAGATGTGAAATAAATTTCTTCATTATTTTTATTATTATCATTATTATTAATAATAAAACATTTTATTATGAGTAACTGAACAAATAAATAATAATATGTATCATCTTTTATTTCAGTAGACTTTTTATTTTAATGAATTTAATGATTGGAAAATATTTAAATTGTTATATTTAAATTAAGTTATATTAAACTTAATTAAAATACTAAATGAACAAGTTATTTTTATTATTTATTTATTATTAATAATAATGTATTTTATTATGAATAACTGAATAAATTAAATAATATTAAATATATTGTGGCATCTTTCATTGCAGTAGACATTTTTATTTTAATGACTGGAAAATATTTATGTAGTTATTTTAAAATAATTTAAAAAATGTGAAATCAAATTATTGTTGTTGTTGTTTTTGTTATTATTATTAAGTATTTTATTTTCTTATGAGTAACATGACATCTTTTATTGCAGCCGACATTTTATTGTGAGGACTGGAAAATATTTAAATTAAGTTATATTAATATAATATAATATAATCTTAATTATTTGTTATTATTATTATTATTATAAAAAAAAAAAATTTTTTTTCATTTATGGGGAACTGAACATTAATTAGCCAGACTCATGCAAGTCTTTCCTGTTTTCTCTTTTCCTCAGGTATCTTCAGAGCAATCGTCTGGTCACTCTTCCTCGTGGGATCTTCGACTGTGGGCCGTTAGCTGTGCTGTAAGTGTGTGTGTGGGCGGCAGTATGGTCTAGTTCCCCGACGGTTTTTGAGCTCATATGGTGAGAATGTGTAGGCAGATCTTTCTGGAGTCTCTCCCGAACCGCAGTCAAACGCTGAAGAAACCGAACACGAATCAACCGGACACACTCCACTCTTTCAGCTCAAACAAAAGCAAAATAAATAGAAAGTGAAACAAGTCATGTATCAGGACGTTTATCTTTGTTGTGTGAACTGTAACACACATGCACCTCGACTACAGCGTTTCTAACACACACACACATACACACATTGTATGTTCAATCACATGCCCATTACAACCAATTAAACGTCATTGCTTCAGGCTTTGACTGCACCATTTCCTGCTCCATTTCAACACACACACACACACACGTCTGGTACACCAAAATCACTCCAGAACTTTTCCATATGCTGCTCCAACGGCTGAACAAGGGAACGATTATACTGAGAGGAAAAGAAAGAAGAAAAAACTACCGAGGCTGAGAAATAATATATGTTCCACTTTTGTCTTGCAGAGATTTGAGCAACAACCAGATCACCACCATCGAGGAACGAACGTGTGATAATTTATTTAATTTAACTACGATGTGAGTATAAACACGCACATGTTTCGAATGTTGTGTTGTCAAAACTTTCAAAACGTAAAAAAAAAGCTGAATGACCTGAGCTTAAACCAGAAAACCAGTCTAGATCTTAACACAGATGCGCTAGTTTAGTTTAGTTTAGTTTAGTGTGACGGGTCGGCCTTATTTCTCAGCAGAAGATCTGTTCTGGCATCATGTCGCAACAGACACACCCAGAGTCCAGCATCCAGACGCTATACTGACAGCTGTGTGTGTGTGTGTGTGTGTGTGTGTGTGTGTGTGTGTGTGTGTGTGGGTGTGTGTGTGTGTGTGTGTGAGGGATTCATTCCTGTCTGAATTGTGTTTGTCCATTTAACTGAAATTTCGTTAAACACACACACAAATAAACAAACTCTAAGACACATTCAGTTATGCTTATGTTTGTTAATGCTTTAAAAGTTGTCATATAAATGGGGGAATCTCACAAAGAAATAACTAGGGTCACATTAATCACAATTATATTTTCCGCAGGGATGATGAAGCTTCTTTTTAGGACTTATTGACATTATTTTCAGCATTATGTTTGTCTCCAGACTCTCATTACTCTAAAAGTATTGAAAATATGTGTGGACACAATGCTTTTAAAATTAATTTGGCATAAAATAAATTTAGTACAAATACTACCATTATGTTTACGTACATTTGTACAATAGCAGTTTGAATCATACAGCATCATCTTTTCTTTTCTTTTCTTTTCTTTTCTTTTCTTTATTTTTATGAGGACCTGGATAAATGGAATAATATTAATTAATATATCATGGCATCCTTTATTACAGCAAACATTTTTATTTTATTTATGAGGAAATCAATAAATTAAATAATACTAAATAATACTGTATATCATGGCATCTTTAATTGCGGTAGACTTATTTGATTTGATTTTAAATTAAATGCAAATCAACCAGGTGCGCTCAAGTCTTTCAGTTCAAACAAAAGCAAATTAAATAACTGGTTAAATAGAGATTACTCCAATAAAAGATGTCATAATATATTATTTATATTACAAAGTACAATTACAGGTATACTTGGTGGTAGTTTTTGAACTGAATTTAATTTCAAAGTGTGTCCAGATGATTTGCATTACAGTCATGAAAATAATGTCAGGAAATCCTAATGGTGCTACACAGTCTATTTTATTGCATTTTATCGCAGTACCGTTTTGCCAAATTATAATGATTATAGTTAAAGGAAACATTAAGATTCTTTTCCCTTTGTGATTTAATATTCACATATCAAATGATTAAATGGTCTTATCCGAATTCTATTGGCATTTTTTAATTTTCTAAAGCTTCATTTTCTAGTACAGCGTTCCCTCTGTGACTTTTCAAGTACTGCTTTCATACGCTGATTAAAATTCCCCGGTGAACATCTTTCAGTTCCACAATAATTATAGATTAGAGTGTGTGTTGTGTTTCCTGGACTGATAAAAGAGTGCGTCTGCGGTGACAGATTGCTCCGCCGCTGCTGTACCATCATTTGTGTACATGTCAAACAAAACAAGGCTTAAGTTACACCCCGGGTCTCCACATCCTCTTTAAATTACTATCCTTATCACACATTGCTGTTTGAATAAGGGCCATATAATGTTTTCAGCCTATGCCGGTTTATGATATACTCCCTCTGTCTTTTGGCAGAGATCTGAGCTTTAACCCGTTCGTCTGCGACTGTAAGCTGGTGCGCTTGGTGAGCTGGCTGCAGGATCAGGGCGTTCGAGTGAAGCGACCCAACTCTATGCTCTGTGACCGGCCGCCCGAGGTGAAAAACCAGCCGCTGCTCAACGTCAGTGTGCACACCTGCGGTGAGTCACAGGGACACATCTCTGTGTGCAAGTATTAACTATATGAAGTATTTAGGCCAGCTACTTGTGCTTTTTCTGTAGTATGCAATATGTGTATTGTGCCCAAAATGAGCCCCATGACCTTATGCATCTATTAAAGTGTACAGTATACAGCAGAGCCGACTGCATGAAATTGTGTCCCATTATGCGATGCGCTAAATTTCAAGTCAGGGTTATTATAGTTAACCAAAATGTAACTTGATGTACTAAATAAAAAAGACACATAAAAAAAATAATAATAAAAATGGCAAAAACCCAACAAATTATAACAAAATATAAAAGTAAAAACTAACTCAAGATATTAATAAAACCTATATTGGTATCTAATTGATATTAATATAACTGTGTCAAAAAAAAAAAAAAAAATTAAACATAAAAAATTATACAATTTTGCATGTTAAAAAAGGCACATAACATTTAAAAAAAAAAGAAGAAATGCACAAAAATGAGTTGTCATTTGCCCAATTAAACACGCACTTAATAAAATCATGTGACAGTGTGCAGCATGCTGCAATTAGAAATGTTTGTTGAATTAATGCATTAATTAATAATGCTGTAAACTGGCTGTTATTTTTAAAATAATTTGTGAAACTGTATACAACAAAAAAAATGTACTGCAAAAAAATAAAAAAATTTAAATAAGTATGCAATTTTATTTTTATTTTATTTAAAAGTGTCTTAACATTTGGCAGTATAATGAACTTTTTCTTAAAAATAGGGGGTCAAATTAAGTTGCATTGTAGGATAGAGTACACAGCACAGTGTGCTCTATAGAACACATTTTGGAAAATGATGTAGGTCGTTCAGGTATTTCATGCATACTGTGCATGCATACTATATACTGTAGAAACAGTAGCTGTAGTATTTTAGTAAGCTTTTCCAACACATCTGTTGTTTGACACACTGTTAGTATTCAGTATTCAGTACTGCACAGAACATACTCTACAGTTATATTCCAAATGCAGTCGAAACTAATTAATTAATTTACAATAACAGTTTCTTAATTGATTCTCATATTGATGAACCGATATCTAAATTGGAAGCAGATGAAACCGGAAGCCTTACAAATGGCCGGGCACCCGCACTTATGTTAAGAATAAGGTGGATAAATGGCAATAAGCTTCATGTGCTCTTTAATGTGGTGTAACAGATTGCTTTAGCTGCCTTTAGTTCAAGCGGCAGCGAGGAGCAAAAGTGAACCGATCATCTCTTCTTTGATACTAGTTACAGCATGAAATAAACATGAATAAACATCAGAAGGTATGTTGAAAGAAACAGTACAACTTACTGAAATGTATCATGTCTCATGGAATCACTCAATCGGTGTTTCAACCGCAGAAAGACATCAGTAAAACAACTTGTAAACAATGTCACGTAATATAAACTTGATAGCTAGCTAGAAAAAAAAAACTCTAGAAAGAGCATTTTGATAAGAATATGCACTATATTACATATTCATTTCATTTTTATTTAACCTGTTCTGCAATATTTAATGTATATTTGAATAAATCCGTCCTGAAAACAAGTTTTTATGACAGCCACCGTTTAAATGTATTTATATTTCCAAAAAAAAAAAAAAAAATTAGAATGGAAGCATAATTCTTTCATTAAAGAAAACTGCCTTAAGTGCAATTTAAATATTTGTATACAAATCAGTTGTTTATTTTAACCTTTAATATATCCAAACTAGTGCGGGGCAACGATTAATCGCGATTAATCACATCCAAAATAAAAGTTTTGTTCACATAAATACATGTGTGTGTACTGTGTATATTTATTATGTATATATAAATACAAACACATGCATGTATATACATTTATTTCAGAGCTTTGACATGGCTGTTGCTGTCTCTCTCTCTCTCATCTCTCAGGCCTGACGTACGCGGGCTGTCTGCAGGACGAGGAGCATGCTGCAGGCGTGGAGCTGGTCATCTTCTCCTCTTCCACTCCCGGCCCGTTCTCGCGTGAGGAATGCAACTCCAAATGCTTCCATGAGAACCAGCGCTACGGCGGTCTGGGTCAGCAGAGAGAGTGTCTGTGCAGCACCAACTCCGAGCCCAACCACATCAGCGAGTCCCAGTGTTCGGCCGCGTGCTCGGACCCGCTGGTCATGAAGGAGTGCCTCTGGACTGTGGCGCAGGACGTGTTTCAGGTTCAGATTGTTACCTTGCCTTTGACTTGATTAATCATGTGATTACTGACATGAGGGTACAAAAGTCTTCTATTTCAAATAAATGCTGTTCTTTTGAACTTTCTATTCATCAAAGAAATGTTTTGTGATTTCTGAAGCATCATGTGAAAGCTGAAAATTCAGCTTTGCATCACAGCAATAAATTACATTTTACAATATATTCACATAGAAAACAGTTATTTTAAACTGTAATACTATTTCACAGTTTTACTGTTTTTACTGTATTTTAGATAGTATAAATGCAGCCTTGATGAGCAGAAGAGACTTCTTTCAAAAATGTTCAACTCCAAACTTTTCAACGCTAGTGTGTCATAGTAGTTTGAATATGTTCTCCGTCCACAGGTGAATTTCTCCGCCTCTCTTCCTTCTCGCCGTGTGTCCGTTCATTCAGAGGCTGTCCTGTCTGTCGCCTCGTCCGTCTTCCCTGCCTCTTTCTCATGGGACTTCGGTGACCTTTCGCCCCGGGTCAACACCTCTACGCCCAACACAACGGCGAGGCATAAGTACGGTGTCCCGGGACGGTACCAGGCTCAGGTGAGTCTCTCAGCGGGTCACCAGGAGATCGTGGCGCAGGGGAACGTGAGCGTGGAACTGCCCCCTCGACTCGAGCTCCACTGCCCCGAACTCATAGTGGCCAATCAGAGCCTGGAGGAGGTGGTTTCTCTGGTCAACTGGGGCGGAGTGGGCGTAAACGTGGACTGGAGGATCAGGAAGGATGGGAGAGAGATAGCAAGAGGTACAAGACAAAAACATACACTCTGTTCTAAGACCAAATATTTTACCAACATATTAGACTGATTTTTGAAGGATCATGTAACACTGAAAACTGGAGTAATGATGCTGAAAATTCAGCTTTGCATCACAGGAATACATTACATTTTTAATTATATTTAAATAGATAACAGTTATTTTAAATTATAATAATATAATAATAAAGTAATAATATTTCCCAATATTACTGTTTTTACTGTATTTTTGATCAAGTAAATGCGGAATTTATGAGAAGAAGAGACTTATATTATTATATTATATATTATTGTTGTTTAGAATTGGAAAATTGTTCTAAATGATATTTCTGAAGTCAAATTTCTGACCCCTTAGCGGAGCCGCTGTGTTTGCCAGATGCGATCCATCACGCTGACTCATCCCGCTGTTTCCTGTTGGTGTCGGAGGAAGTCAGCTGGTCAGATGCTCGGCGGAATTGTTCAGCCCGTGGGGGGGAGCTCGCCGTGGTGCATTCCCAAACCGTCCGGGACCTTCTGGCCCCTCGAATCACACAGTGAGTCAGACACTGTTAGAAATGCTTTTCAACTGTTGTTCTGAAACATCTGTAGGCATTTATTCTAAATTCCAAAATTCCAAATCCAAAATTCCACAATCTATTATCTTGTGACTTTGTATTGGAGGATTCCGTCTCGGATATCTTTGGATGTGTTGATGGCTTTCATGTGATTTACTCGTGTGTGCTCAAATTCCGTCTGCAGCTGAAATGACACATTTCACCATTAAATAATATCTGACTTTATCTCATAAAGATGCTGAATTAAGTTACTTCCGCTGCCAGTGCAACATTTTTCATTGAAACCTGTGCCACCCCACTCACTTTTTCTTCACTCTCATCGAGTCCTCTAGAATTTGACTCTGAAACAGCAGCAGGGCACCATGGGAAATGCCTTTTAAAGTCATTCTCAGTGCTGCCCAGTTCACGATCTGCAGCAAAAGGACTGAAAATGTGTGAGTTCCTCACAGGAACAGACAGAAAGGGCAGAACGTTCACAGCCAAAGACCAGACGCAGACTTGATGAAAGTTCACAAGGAGACCAAAACATTAGAATATTGGACGTGTGAAACCATTACAGACATACAGCAAAAAATTATTTTACTTGAAAAGCAAAATTATATAAGATATTAAATCTTGCTTTTTGGGGGGGAAAAAAATCTAAATTAAGTTTTTGCCTAAAACAAGAAAAAAATATCTGCCAATAAAGTAAGAAAAAAATCTTATTTTCCCTTTTAATAAAATTTATTTTTCTTACCCCTATTTTTTTTCTTCTTGTTTTGAAGGAATAGTTTTTTCATGGAAACCGATTTGCAGAAATGTAGCATTCCATCACTTGTTCATCAATGGATGCTCTGCAGTGAATGGGTGCCGTCAGAATGAGAGTCCAAACAGCTGATAAAAACATCACAATAATCCACAAGAAATCCACACCACTCCAGTCCATTAGTTACAGCCTTGTGAAGCCAAAAGTTACGTGTTTGTAAGAAACAAATCCATTATTAGAGCTTTTTTAATTTCAAAGCATTTCTTCTGGCCAAAATAGGAGTCTATAATCCATAATAACGCTTCCTCCAGTGAAAAAGTCCATCTCCTGTTGTCCTCCCACATCAAAATCCACCCACATATTTGTTTAGATCTGTTTTGGGCTGTTTTTGCTTGTAAACAGTGCTTGATCTGTGCAGATTTCTCTCCTGATTCAGACGAGACGACTTTTTCACTGGAGAAAGCAATATTATGGATTATGGGCTCGCATTTTAGCCAGAATCAGAAATCAGAATCAGAATCAGAAAGAGCTTTATTGCCAAGTGTGTTTACACACACAAGGAATTCGTTGTTAGGAGCTTCGGTTTGAAGTTCAAATGATGGATTTGTTTCCTACAAACACACATCTTTTCACTTCACTGATGGACTGGAGTGGTGTGGATTATTGTGATGTTTTTATCAGCTGTTTGGACTCTCATTCTGACGGCACCCATTCACTGCAGAGGATCCACTGGTGAGCAAGCGATGTAATGCTACATTTCTCCAAATCTGTTCCCATGAAGAAACAAACTCATCTACATCTTGGATGGCCTGAGGAAGAGCAAATTTCCAGCAAACTTTCATTTTTTTCAAGCATAAACGCACTTAATCTTGACACATTTTCAGAAACTTTTCAGAGACTTGATATATAAATTTATTTTGCTTCTGAAGTAAATGTATCTTGATTTAAAAATGTTTTGATGTTTCTACTAGAAAAAAAACAAAAATACGGAGTAAGAAAACCATTTTTTTTGCAATGTATGGCCTTTGTTTCGGCATGTAATGTAATCCATGCACATAATGAAAATTTCTGCCTTCGTTTGCTTCATCTTTTGTCTCTCTTGTTATTTGGTCGTACATTGAGCACCTCGTCTCTGTGCACCAGGAGCGAAGAGATCCGTTAATAGCTCATTTTGTTTTCTATTCAGAGATGGAGCTGATGTTCACCCTTAATCTGTGTGTGCTCATCATCTCCCAGAGCTGAGAAATCAAGTTTTTATGTCTCTGCTGAGCATGCCAACTCTAAATCCTGCTTTGTTTTCAGAGTCAGTGTTCGTGAAATAATAGGTATTTATTACTTTATCTTGGACTGAAATTCTGACCACTAAGTCTAAACACATATTGTGTTTCTTAAGTCACATCACATTCATTTATATAGCGCTTTACACAATACGAATTGTTTCAAAGCAGTTTCACAGTAATAAGCAGTACCAATGTTGCAAAATTCATCAATTATGAAATGATTGTATTGTCTGAGCGTCGTTATGTGGAATGAGCTACAGCTTTGCTGTAAGCCAGTTTTATATCATGGTAAATGATTTCAAATTGACTGGCTCGTAAACGTCATATTAAAAAAATAGCTCATTTGGACATGATTGGACTAAATGGGAAGTCCTTTCTGGCGGTGATTATTGTTATTATTCATCAGCAGTGCGCAAAATGTGTAGAACCTAAATTGCACAGTTGATATTCACAATTACAACTTAATTATGACCGATTTGCTTCCTCCTGATTCTTTAATGGACTTTTCCGACTCCGGGAATCATTTCCTGCTGTAATAATGAGATTGTGGAGGTGTTCATGTGTGCTGATCATCTCGGCGAGGCCTGAAGGCAGCATTAGCTCTGATGTGGACCTGATCTTGTGCTGATAGTCAAACGTCTCTGGATTCATTAACTCTTCTTTTCCATCATACTCGAGTCTTAAAATTACAATTCTGATATTTACATGATATGTTATGCTAATAAATATTTAAACTTACACATACAGAGTCAGAGTTTAAGTACTTCATTTGTTTTGACTGTATTTGTTTCTCATGATATTCAAAAATCTTTTGATGTAAAGGCTCATTCTTTGAATACTGGAAGTAGTTTTGTAGCATTTTATTTATTTGTTTAAATTTTTCATGCATTTTAAATTATTTATTACAAACAATGAACAACACTTCCCTTGACAATGACAGTGGCCCTGTAGCAAACAAGGACAGAGAAAGAAAACACACACACAAAAGAAACATGTCTAGATGCTTACGTATTTATTTAAATGTTATGTTTTTTTATGATTTTGTAGAATATTTAATAATTTATTAAATTTTTTATTTATTTAAATGTTTTCATGTATTTTTTTAATCACTAAACATGATTTAAAATGATCTTTATTTATACATTTATTTAAAAGTAAAAAAATATATATAGTTTGGATCATTATTATGTTTATTTAATAATTAAATATTTATTCATTTTTTATATTTATTTATTTATTTTATTTATTTAAATTTTTAAATGAGGAGTCTAAAAGGAAAAGCATGCTCCTTCCACACTAGTTTTAAAAAGCATCCCAGGATGCACTTCATGTCGCTGGAATCTAGACAAAGAAGGAGCTCAAATATAAGAGTTTTTTTTTCCACACTACATAATTACCATGCATTAATTCAGTGTTTTCACAACTTTAAAATTATTATAAACTGTGAAAACTAGAAAAATAAGTATATGTGTCCAAACTCTCAATCGTTTGTGTGCAACTTTCTTCTTTAGCGATGAAATGTTTACAGGTGTGAACACACACACACACACACACACACACACTCTGTGGTCTTACACATCTGCTGAAACACAGCTGTGGAAATATGTTACACTCCAGGAGGGAGGAGACACCAGTTCTATGTGTTTATGTGTGTTTATCTATGCGAGTGTGTGTGTGTGTGTGTTTCCTGTCTTCTGTTCCACACCCATCATTAATTTGAGGGCAGAGCTTCCACTGACCAGAGCGAGTGAGAAAGAGAGAGACAGAACAAGTGTTGGAGGAAGTGTGTTTTCTGTCTCTTAACCTGCTCCAGATGGACCACATACCCCAAACACACACACACACAGTCTTATGTAAGAACGCACAAGCGAACAGACCACTTTTTATTGTTTCTTTTTTGGCGCAAAGAGTCGTGTTTTTGTCCCTCTCTTTCCCTCCTCATTTTTTCTCTTTCATTTGTAGTTTTCACAGATGTTGGATTCAGCCCGTTAGAACCGTGTGTCTGTGTGTGTGTGTGTGTGTGTGTGTGTGTGGTGTAATAGGCCTGTCAAAGGCTGTGGTGTCACTACTGGTGGTCTGGGCGGGACAGTCGCGCTGGGACCCGTGATGACCAGACCCTCCCTCTTCATCTGTGAATGTCATGCAGTTAAATAATTATGATAACAGAGAAAATGTTTGACATGGTATTTATTTATAATCTTTGTAAGATTATACAAACATAAATTATATGAAAATTAGTTTATTAAGCTGAACGTCTTAATTCTTAAGAATGTTTTCAACCCACTACATTAAGTTCCTCTTAAGTGCCAAATTTTTTTCTTATTTTTTTTAACTTAAGACAATACTTAGTTTTTACATTTTTTTAGTTCAAAACAGAAAAATTATTCAAATTCTTCAGAAGAATGTTCTTAAAAATCATCATAATTTCTTAAAGTTAGGATATTGTTTTCCAAATTCCCAAAGGTAAAGCCTGTCATTTTATTCTAAAGAATATATATATATATATCAAAGAAAATATTGGAGAACTTTTTAAGAATTCTTCAATAATCTGAACATTCTTAAGAATATCTTATGAAATTATCTGTAGAACTTAATTTATTTATTTTTTTAAAGATTTGGTGTTTCTAAAGTCTGATGTGGTGTTATTTTAGTATTATTTGTTTTTTATTAATATTTAGAATTAGCTTTTATTTGTATGTTTTCAGTTTTTTTTATTTTGCTTTCATTTTTGGTCATTTTGTTATGTGCATTTGTCATTTTTATTATTTTTTTCCTGCGCAGGTTTAATTTATTTTTTATTTTAGTTGTATTTATTTTTCCATTTTTTAAATTTTTGTTTAGATTAAGTTTTCATCTAATATTTATGGTTTTATTTTATTTCAGCTTTATTTCAGTAAACAAATGTGTTTTATTTATTTTTTTAAAGATTTGGTGTTTCTAAAGTCTGATGTGGTGTTATTTTAGTATTATTTGTTTTTTATTAATATTTTGAATTAGCTTTTATTTTTATGTTTTCAGTTTTTTTTATTTTACTTTCATTTTTGGTCATTTTGTTATGTGCATTTGTCATTTTTATTATTTTTTTCCTGCGCAGGTTTAATTTATTTTTTATTTTAGTTGTATTTATTTTTCCATTTTTTAAATTTTTGTTTAGATTAAGTTTTCATCTAATATTTATGGTTTTATTTTATTTCAGCTTTATTTCAGTAAACAAATGTGTTTTTAAAAGTTTTAGTTTAGTATAATAACCCTGCTCTAAAATGCATTAAAATATCAAAATGACTCAAATTTCAACTGATAAATCATATTGTTCAATACATTTTTGCAGGAATTTTTGGAAAACATTATTGAGCTGTTGTCGTACGCATGACTTTATTCTGTGATTTTTGCACTGGGGTCTATTTGTTCCCGCTTTCCGTCACTGTTTTCATGTCTCGTTTGAAGGCAGATGAAACTTCAAAATGATCAGCGTCCCGTCGGGTTCAATAACGTGTCGTTAAGGCGCACATTCCCCTCGGCTGCTGCTTTATTAGGGTTATTGAAGCTCTGAACGCACTATGCATAAAACATCGAGAGCGCATTCGCCTCGCATTAACGTCCTGTGTGCGTTTGATTCCAATGGGAAGAAAAATCACAGGCGACATCTCTTTAAAACCTCAGTCGCTGCTCCTGGATGGTAATGAGAATAAATGGAGAGCGAAAGCAATAGTTGGGCCGGGATTGATAATTCTGTCATCATTTATTCACGTCATTCTGAATCTGTGGGAAACAAAAGAAAGGGGTTTAATGAGCTGTTTCTTTTAGGCCCAGAAGCAGCTCTGGGTCTGGTTTGTGATGTTGTCTGTGTTTGTGTGCGCTGCAGGGAGCGTGGAGTGTGGTTGGGATTGAGCGATCAGTACTCTCCCCGTGTCCTGCGCTGGGTGGACGGTTCGGAGGTCCTGACGGGGGAGGAGGGCACGAGGGACCGGGCCACGCTGCAGCCTGGAAATGTGTGTGTGTCACTGGACGGCAGCGGGCAGCCCAGCTCCCACTCCTGCACCGCCAGACGAGCGTTTGTCTGCCAGTTCTCACGCTTAATGAGCTGTTTCTTTTAGGCCCGGAAGCAGCTCTGGGTCTGGTTTGTGATGTTGTCTGTGTTTGTGTGCGCTGCAGGGAGCGTGGAGTGTGGTTGGGATTGAGCGATCAGTACTCTCCCCGTGTCCTGCGCTGGGTGGACGGTTCGGAGGTCCTGACGGGGGAGGAGGGCACGAGGGACCGGGCCACGCTGCAGCCTGGAAATGTGTGTGTGTCACTGGACGGCAGCGGGCAGCCCAGCTCCCACTCCTGCACCGCCAGACGAGCGTTTGTCTGCCAGTTCTCACGCCACGGTAAACAACACCATACACAACTCTGGACTCTACAGCTGCAGTCTGCATACCATACGTACTAGCTAGTATGCATCATTTCAATTGGTGCATCCTAAATGATAAAAAAAAAAACATGCTTGCATGTGCACTGTTTTCAGTGGATTTTATGTGAATCTGCAGATGCATTTTGTATTGCCCATAACTTTTTGCAATATGGATGAGGAGTGACATCTGCTCTAGTTCTTAAACACACATTTTTTTTTTTTTTTTGTAAAAAAAATGGTGAATGCATTAAGTATACACATCTCTAGATCTTGCATACTATATAGTATGCATCATTTAAATTGGTGCAGCCCCAATGTAAACATCTGTACTATTTTCATTTTTAGGTGGATGTGTGCATAATATTGCTAATATTGCCCACAAGCCCTTACAATATGGATAAAGAGTGACATTTGCACTTGATCTTAATGACATTTTTTGTTTACATTTTTTTTGTACATAAATGACAAAAAAAGTCCTACTATTCATAAAGGTTTATATAAAAGTCCAACTTTTTTACTTTTTTAATGATAATAAAGGTAATATAAATGTAAGCTCATGTTAAGCTTAATGCAAGTGCAAACTATATTTGAGGGATAAATAATATATATATGGGTCAAAGACGTTAAGATGTCCGCATCAAAAGAAATGTACAAAAGTGATTTTATGTCCATAGAAAGCACATTAAATGTAAGTAAAGTGTCTACTTTTAAGGTTTCAAATAAGTTTTTGGAGAATAAAATGTCCAAATTTGGTTGAAATAATGTTACATTGTCATTCAGTGTAACACAATATTTATGTAAAAATTCAAACAACATGCTTATTCTGACGTGTACATATTAAAATATATAAAAGAATAAGGGAGCATATGAAATTTGATTGTGTTTTAAATGAGTAAAAAATTCTTACTGACAAATGGGCAAA
>NW_015627539.1:271234-275648 GCF_001515625.1 Sinocyclocheilus rhinocerous
TATATATAAATTATTTAAAAATATTAATAATTAAAAATATATTTTATTAATTTATCAATTTATTAATTATTTAAAAATAAAATTGTGCTTAATATTAAAAGTACTTTGTAAAAGTAATATTCTTCTTTTGTGTAATTTTTCAATCATGTCAAGTTTATTTATGTCACGTCAAGTATATAGCACTTTATACGATATCGATTATTTTGAAGCAGCTTCACAGTGTTCTTTATATTTCTTTATGATCAGTTACAGTATAAAGTTAATTCATTTGTAAATGCTGCAAAATTCATACATTTTAAAACTAACTCAGCTGTAAGCAGCTCTACAGAAAACAGTAGTTTCATTATTTAGCTCAGTTTAATTCAGTGTTGGTTTAGTTTAGTTCAATAACAGCGTTGCAAAGTTCATCGGTGATGAAACAGACTTCAGCTATAAAGCAGCTCTACAGAAGACAATAGTGTCATTATCCAGCTCAGTTCAAGATTTGTTTCAATGATAAGAAAGAAATGATTTAATGCACCTTTCAAGCAAAATATGACACAGAAGCGTGTGCATTGGGATGCGGCCTACATGTCTGATTATCACTGAGCAAGTCAAATAAACCATGAAGCCAGTTACTCCTGCTGAAGTCTGATTGGTCAAGGTAATTGACCTGCTCCAATCACGTCACTCGAAGCACATGAGCAAAGTTCAGATTGACACGGAATGAAGTAAATCACATTTCATTTGAATTTCCACTGAAAATGACCTTGCAGTGGCCGTTGCTGCTTCGAAGGTCTGCACCGCTTTAGTGCAGCAAATTCAGTGGATGAGATGAAATTCAAATGTTCAATTCCCAAATAACAGGGTCACTAAAAAATGAAACGCACTTTTGAATTGAAATGGCAGAGATATTATGTCACAGCACGCAGTTATTCTCTTTGCACCCAGCTGAGCTTATTTCACTTATTATTCTCCCCCTGATGTGATTTTCAGCTTTTTTCTTTTCATTATTCAAAGTATTGAACACCTCAGAACGGTGATGCAGAGAAAGATCGAAACACGCACCGCAGCTCAAACAGCAGTCGATTCAATCAGTAACGCTGCAGCTGTGTGTTTGTGTGCTCAGCTTTACGTATGGACAAAAGTGTTTGATGTGAGAACGAGTGCTGATGGGACAGAGTCTGCATGCACACTCTTCTCCGCAGGAGATAAGCGTCTGTGTTTGTCTGCAGTGCGTGTTCCTGATGCCGCTGTGTGTGCGGTGGGCACCGCTGTGTTTCACTCCCACAGTCCTCTGAGCAGCCCCACAGCGACACACTCCTCTGTGCCCAACACACCCGCCGGGAGCGTCGAGGTAAACACTCACAGAACTATAGAGCCGAAAAGAGCTTTTTAAATTAACTGTAGATTGTGTCTTGTATTTTTTTTTTTACCAGGAGAAATTCTAAGAATTCAATCAAATTATACAGGTTTTATTGTAATGTTATAAGAAGCCTGTTTGTGTATTGTTTGTTTCTTTTGGTGTAAAATTCATTTAATCAATCACTCCATTTATATACATAAAGTTATTGTATTTTTTTTTAAATATACTTTTACCATGAATCTTAGAAATACAGTCATATTCAAAGATTTTATATACTGTAGTTTTTTTTATTGTTGTAAAAAGTCTATTTGTAGCGTTTGGTATAAAATGCAATAAATGAATAATCATACATACTTAAAAAAAAAACTTTATTAGTATTTTCACAAATTAAAATGCAATAAATACATAATTATAAATAAATTAATAAATTATATTATAAATATAAATATTATATTATACAATTTTAAAATATCTTTATATTTTCATTCAGACAAATTCTAGGAAGTTAATCAAATTGAAATGCAATAAATAAATAATTATTTTAAAAAATATATATGTACATACTAGTGCTGTCAAACGACTAATCGCAATTATTTGCATCCAAAATAAAAGTTTTTGTTGACATAATATACGAGTGTGTACTGTAAAATTTAAAGATCTTAAATACTTTTTAGTGTAATGTTGTATGACAATAGAAAATAGGTGTGAAAAAGGTGTAAAATACAATAAAAAAATTATTATAAATCTTTTTTTTTTTAATGAACTTTATAATTTTGTATTTTCACCAGGACAAATTCTGTTCATTAGAATTCATTAGAATTCATCATTATATCATTAGAAAGAAATGTTGTATGAAGCCATTTGTGCAATCTTTTTGTTGTGTTCTGTTATCTTTTGATGTAAAAAAAGTATGATTAATGTATGATCTGTGCTGAGCTTTGGTTTGGTGATGTTGACATGTTTACCTGTGTGTGTGTGTGTGTGTGTGTGTGTGTGTGTGTGTGGTCACGAAATATTCAGCTCATTTAGTCAAATATTCAGTAATAAATATTCAACTAAGTCTAGTTTAACTCAGAGTTATGTATCTGTAAATGTGAGGCTCTTTAACCCTTTGATGCACAAGCTATGAAAAGCCCTTCTAATGCACAACATGGGTCTAAAATGACCCGTATTCATTTCCTATGTTATTTCATACTTCACTGGCCATTTGTATTTTTTTTTGTTTTATCTTTTGAAATCAGTTTATTTCAGCATTTAATATTCCCTGATCTATAAATTCCTTGATCCATGAATATTCAAAATATCTTTTTACAGTGACCACAAATTAATATTTTATTTTTTCATAGGTTTTTTGTTACTACATCAAGTTTATACACATGGGTCAAAAATGACCCACCCATCTGCAAGCAGGATAAAACAAAAGAATAAAAACATTTAGTTAAAATAATTGTTTAACAGTTATTTAGACCAGCACATTTAACACTTGAAATATGTTTATTTGCCATTTTGTCACACATAACATACATACATCATTGACAACCGATAACACTGAAATTGAACTGTCTGTAGTGCAACTGTAGTGAATTGTAGTGAATGTGACCGAATAGATGAAAATAAAACTAACAAAATAAAATCACACAGGTACAGCCCCATCTCAGTGCTTACATGCCTCACAAATGACAACTACAGGTTTGTGCTACTTGCAAACTTAATTTGTCATTTCTTTTCTATAGCCTAGTATTTTGTCATTAATTAATGTTGCCTTTAGTTTAGTAAATAATTTATAACTTCTAATCTTATAGATTAAGATCAATCTTATTATCCCCTTTTAGACTTGCTCTCTATTCATTTACTAACTGCTTGTTTTCTTTAAAAAAACACTAACTTCTCTAATCTTTTTGTATTCTATCTGTTTTCTTTTTATTATTTTATTATTATTTATTATACAATTAACAACAGCAAAAAAGGTCTCTAACACTAGCTTTCTCTATTCTATCGGTTTTTTATATTTATTATATATTTTAAAAAACAACAACAACAACAAAAAAACCTTGCTACGTGTACTGCGTTAAGCTAACTGAGACTTGTTATAGCACTTGCATATCATTGCTCTCTTGTTGATTTTGATTGTTTCCATTGTCCTCATTTGTAAGTCGCTTTGGATAAAAAGTACCCCAACTCTGACGCCTGCTGTGAGAGGTTTGGCATGACATCTCTGTCCGGTGTTGATGTATTGTATGGCGTTTGGTCTCGTACTGTATCGCGCCTGGACTGAGCTTTCTGAGCGCGGGGCGTCTGTCGTCTCTGGAGCTGATCACACAGTCTCTGAGCGCAAACACTCAGCTGCGCTTTCAGGTGTACCGACCGCACTGCCAGAGACTCACACACAAGCTGCTGCCAGGTACAGCACAAACACACACAGTAAAATATAATTTATTTCTGTGATCAAAGCTGAATTTTCAGCATCATTCCTCCAGTCTTCAGTGTCACATGATCCTTCAGAAATCTTTCTTATATGCTGATTTGCTGCTCAAGACACATTTCTGATGATTATCAATGTTAAAATAGTTGTGCTGCTTCATATTTTTTTAAGATCCTTTGATGAATGGGAAATTCAAAAGAACAGCATTTATTTGAAACGGAAATCTTGTAAAATCTTATAAATGTCTTAACTGTCACTTTTGATCAATTTAATGCATCCTTGCTGAATAAAAGTAGTCATTTCTTTAAAAAGAAAGAAAGAAAGAAAGAAATCTCACCAACCCCTAACTTTTAGTGGTAGTGTTCTATAGACTTCTATTGTTTTTAGTGAAATCAATTACTATAGGCTAACCCAAACATAAATAAAAAAGAATTTAAATAATATACGTATGTGTGTATGTATGTATGTATGTGTGTATATATATATATACACACACACATAGTAGTCAACATTTGAAGTGGATCAAAAAAGATCAGCAAAGTTGTCCTAAGACAAGAACGGGTATTGTTTCAAACTTTGATGAAAGGTTTTGATCCACTTCAAATGTTGTCTACTATATATAAATAAATTATATATATATATATATA
>NW_015627539.1:275669-284048 GCF_001515625.1 Sinocyclocheilus rhinocerous
TAGATTTTTTAGATTAAGATTTCGCTTGCATATATATTTTATATATTTATTTATTTATTTATTTTGTAATTTTTTTTCAGATTAAAATGTTCAGATTCAGATTTGGCTTACTTGTGGTGTCATTAATGTCCCCAAACTAAAGTCAGGTTCATCACACTCCTGTACATTGACCTCTGTAGATTCTCTCTCAGTCTCTCTCACCCTTTCAACCCACTCAGACAGACACTAGATGCATATTCGTAAACCAAATGAATCTGGAGATGTTCCAGAAGCACGAATCTGGAAAGTGTGTGGCTGAGAAACGTAACTGAGACCGATAGCGGCTGTTGGGTTGACTCTGACTGATAACAGCTCAGAGAGAGTCATCCAGGTCACTTTATACGGCATAGACTGCTTCCTCCTGATCGATACAACATGAGCAGAGACAGAAGAGTGACAAACAGCAATCGATCCGACACAGAGAGATAACGGCACTGGAACTAAAGAAAAGAGCAAGCTTTAAGGGAACAAGACATATTATTATTCATATTTATCTATCATTTTAATTATTTATTAAGTGGCATGTAAATGTCAGTGTGTATTTATAATGTTACTAATACTTTGCTCAGTTTTAATCCTTCAGATTTTAGACTGCCAACTTTAATTAGCATCAGTTTCTTTCTCATTTAGAAACTCCAGGTTACTCTGTCCAATTACCTCAGATGTTGCTTCAACTATCATCTGAGCATTTATCTTTCAAAATATTGTCATTGTTTGCATCATAACTTGCGTCAAGGGAAACATTGTGTTTAAATATTCATGACTTCTTAATGCAATGGTTTGGTCTTTTCCTCCTCACACACTGCTATCATAGGCCTTTCCTTTGAGGAGTCGTGAGTATTAATGCGTCGTCATGGTAACAGGCTTGTTTGAGGACTTGGCCGTTTGCCGTGCAGGAACAGACTGGCAGCCGGAGCTCAGAGATGAACAAACAAACAAACAAACACACGCATAAGCAGCTCTGCAAGTGATTAGTACATGAAAGGAGATCATAATTTTACTTTTAAATGAAATCAGATGTTCCTCTGCCAGTCAAGCTCATTTCTTTGTGTCGATTGTGTTTGCAAACCAAGCGAACTAATAAACAACCTCCAGACACAGAACGACGTGCTGGAAGTTCAACTCTTGATCTGTTCAATTAGGCCGCTGAGAAAAATAGTCAAGTGAGCAGTGATTATTCAGTGAAGATGTGCTTTTAGGTTTTAATAATTTAACGATGAAGAGACATGAACTATATTTTTACATTTATATAGATTTAAAGTTTGTTTGCTGACTTATAGCCAAAGAACTTTGACAAACAAAAAGAGTACTTCTAAATCTTGAAGAGGATTTAGATCTAAATTCTTTGAAGGTTTAAATACAGCATTAATATATCCATTTTAATATATACTGCAATTTATATTAATATATTTTATAAAATGTACAAAACAATATATTGAATAAAATACGAAAGATTTTAGAGATGTATATTAAACATTATTTCAAAAGAACACAATTTGTGGATGTTATAAAGTGAATATATATAAATATGAATATATATATATATATATATATATACTATATATATATTATATAAATATTTTCGGTTTGTAATGCGTACCGAACCGAAAGCCTCGTACCGAATGATTCAATACGAATATGTGTATCGTTACACCCCTAATGTATGTATATGTATTTATTTAATTAAATCCGTTGATGTAATGAAAATATTTATTCATTCATATTATATAATATATATATATATATATATATTTACTTTATAACATCCACAAATTGTGTTCTTTTGAAATAATCTGTTTTTATTTCATTTCTTCATTTTTATTTTATTTTTCTTATGATAAACTGATTGGTTTGGGCTCTGTTTCAGGTTGCGGTGACCTCTGCGCCCCCATCACTGTCTGTCAGGCCCTGGATGAGTGGATCAACGACACCTCCGTCCCACCAGCAGCCACAGCGTGTCCAGCGGGACGTCAGTACTGTCCGTATGCTGAGCGCTGTCTGCCCTTGGCCAGCTCGTGTCATCCCGGGGCTTGTGTGAACTGTTCTGGGGTCAGTCCTCTGCCTGCGGGCACACAGTACCCAGATTACAGACTCATCGAGGAGGTGCTGATCTCCCTACCGGCCGGACCGCCATCCAGCATCCTGGTGAGTTTGACTGCATGAAAACCAGACTGGATTTCATCTGAAATCTTAACAGTCAGGAACATACTTTTTAATTAAGAATAAAGAAATTCTAATTTTGTACTCTCAAAAACTGTCAGGAACATGTCTGTATCATTCTGATTTCATGATTTCACTCCAAAATCAAAAGAAAAAAATATTTTATTTTGCGAAAGGCAAATGAAGTCTGTTTTAGGAAAATTAAGATTTTCCATTGCAACATTATTTTTGACAATTAAACCCATATTTTCCCAAAACTCGCATTATTGTAATGCACAAAATTCTTACTGAACAGTTGTTATTGTAAAGCGAAATTATTAAAAATTGTTTTGGCTAACTAAAATAAATCTGAAACAAAATATAAATATTATATGAAAAAATCAAACTTGAAAAACTTTAATTAGAAAAAAACTAAAAAAATGAAAATGAGAAATGTTGCCTTGACAACTAACTGAAATAAATTTAAGTACTAAAATAACTTAAAAAAGGAACTAAAGCTAAATATTAGAAATATATATAAAAAATAAATAAAAAAAAGCACACAACAACATTTCTACAACTTAAACCAACATTTAAAAGAAAACTGAAAATATAAAATTCAAATATTTAAATTCAAAATATGAATAAATACTACAGTAGTATACTAAAATAGCACTGTTTCACATTACATTAATGTGAATATAGTAATAGGAATATAGTATTTATTCAATTTCATTAATGAAAATGAAAATGTGACTCATTTTTGCAATGCAAATAATCTTCTAAAATAAATTCTAATAAAAGGTTTCATTTTCTTTATGCAAAATATAGTTTCTTGTTTTGTTTTCTTTTCTGTGTGAAATATGGATCTTGACGGGTTTTATAAGACTCAACCACTGACTGTCATAATTCTCTTCTGATATATCTGGATCATAGACCATGCGTCCAGCACGCTTGAGCTTCGGGATGAAATGCCAGAGCATTGAGCTTTTAATGAGAGGTTGAGTGTGTGTGTGTGGGCCTGCAGGTCGTCTGCTTCACCCTCCTTCAGTGCGTTCTTTCTAAACGGAGCGTTTGAAGAGTAAATGCGGGGCGGCTCAGAATGTCCTCGAGTGATGTTCAGATCACTGTTAATTATTTCCACTCCCTCTCTGCTGCCTGAAACCAAGTCCTAATAATGACCCTCAGTCTGTCTCATTAAGAGGCACATGACAGTGAGACAAGCTTCTCCTCACAGCTTTCTTTTGGGGCTGTTTTTGTGTGTTTTCTGTGGTATTTGTGGTCTGTTTCGGGGCACAGTGTAATTCCAGAGGTCGGGACCTTATTAAGGGTAATCACTGTCCCCCTCATGCTCACTGCAGTCAGTGTTGCCATGTGGTCTGGTTTTTGCTCTCAGAAGAATACTTTTTATAAATGATAGGCTGTTACTGCAAGAGGTGTTTTGAAATAAAAGATTACTAACAGAAAAAACTAATAAATAAGGGTGGTGTATTTCTTCTGAATAGGATATATATCGCCCTAAAAAGGGCATTTTCAGATATATATGTCTCTTCTTTTAGCTGATGGTTGTTCAACAAACGGCCCGTGTTTGGACTGCTACAGTATACAAAACCAATTCAAATATATCGCATATATAGACAAACGTTGAATGTTAGGCTTTCTGAGCATGCAAAACATACATAAAATTCACAGAATGTCAAAATGAGAATCCGTTTGGTGAATCGTTTATTTACACTATCGTTCACAAGTTTGGGGTTGGTAAGATTTTATTTTTTGAAAGAAGTCTCTTCTGCTCACCAAGGCTGCATTTATTTGATCAAAAATACATTAAAAACAGTAATATTGGGAAATATTATTACAATTCAAAATAACGTTTTTTCAAATCTGAATTTTCAGCATCATTACTCCAGTCTTCAGTGTCACATGACCCTTCAGAAATCATTCTAATATGCAGATTTTTTTTCATTTCGATTAAAATTAATTTGTTTGTAAAAAAATATATATATATATATATTTTGAGGGGGGGCATTAAATTTTTTATTTTTTTTTGATGACTACCGTCACTTACTGTCACTTTTGATCAATTTAATGCATCCTTTAAATAAATATTTCAATAAATCTAACTCTAAGCTTTTGAACGGTAGTATATATAAACCATGCAAAAGAACCAGTTTGAAATTAATTGATAAATGGCTTATATTTATGTACTGGTTTTGCTAAATGAAGTAAAAAGAAACCACTTTAAATGAAAATGAATCATTTTTAATGCTGCAAGTTAACCATCACAAAGCTGTAATGTACAACATGAAAAATGGATGCATGCTAATGAGTACATTTAAGTTATTATTAGTGTTTTTAGTGAGCATTAGATGACTCAATGTTAATCTAAATGTAAAAGTAGGTCACATTTGCATGCTCCATTAAATACACAAAATAATCATCCGATAACCGATATGGTAACAAGATATTGTGCATTTCTAATGGTCCCAGCTAGTAGGAACAATAAAATGTGACAACAAACAACATACAGCTATATAGCTTTTTCTTTGGAAAATAGCTTGTTACTAGAAAAGCACACATTCAAGCATTTGTTATGCCACACGTTTGTGAGGGTATGAAAATTAAAAACCTTGCCGGACAGGGTTGTAATTTGACACAATAGTACAGGTTTCATTGCCTCTCACTCTCTGCCCTGCTCTCACTCAGGTCCAGGAGGACATAGAGGACCTGTTAGTTTCCCCTGGTGACTTCATCGCCCTGCAGCACGACGCCGGACCGTCAGGGCTCCTCCAGTGCTCCTCTGACCCCTCGTCGCCATGGAAACAGAGCGTGCTCATCCAGAACCGCTCCGATTGGTGGGACGCAAACGAGACGCTGCAGGTGGATGCGGAGGGCGGCTGGGAGGAGGGTGTTGTTTACCAGGTGAGGGTGCTGTACGTGGGGCAGAACAGCACCGCGCTGCAGGGTCCCTTCCTCCACTCTGGCCTCCCTCAGCTTGGCGACTACACTTTGGAAGTGACATCCAGCGATGAGGATTTTCCTGTCACCGCATCCTGTCCCATCCACGTCGTTCCACCTCTGGGCCCAGCCGTGATCTACCCCACCAATCACAACGGGACGGTGTACTTCCTGCCCAATCAGACGTGGATTCTCGTCACGGTCCGCTCGCAGCACGATGCTCTGATTGGCCAGCAAGGCAGCAATGAGACCGTTCCCTTTCACAACGCCTGTCCCGAGAACCTGGTGGCGAAAGTGGCCGAATGCAGGCAGCCCGACCCGTACAACGACACCATGTTTGCGTGGTTTGACCTCCAGCTCGGGTCCACACCGGAACAGACCAACGTGCTGTTTCTTGTCCAGAACAACGTTACCAAAGCATCGCTACAAATTCAGGCGAGGGTGCAAGAACCTCTCCGGGGGCTCGTAATCAAACCCCATCCTGCTCACAGAGTCCTCATGGAGTCCGTAGTGGTGAGTGACATCCTCACTGCTGAGAGAAAACAATTAAACCTGGTAGTTTGCTGGTTTTGGGCTGGTTTTAAATGGTTTCTCAGCCTGACGAGTGCCCAAAACCTATCTAAAACCATAAAAACGGGCCACATTAGGCTGGTTTAAACCATTGTTTTAACCTTCTAAACAACTACAAAGGATTGTGTATTTATTGCTAATATTTTAAAAACCATTTAAACCAAGAGGTTTGCTTTTAAATTGGTTTAAATTGGTTTCATAGTCTGACAAGTGCCCATCTAAAACCACCAAAATCCACCACATTAGGCTGGTTTAAAACCATTTTTCCAGCGTGACTTTACCTTCTAAATATCTACTATCTAAGGCTAGTGTATTTATTGTTATTACCAGGTGGTTCGCTGTTTTTTTTGTTGTTGTTGTTGTTTTTGTGCTGGTTTAAACTGGTTTCCCAACTTGACAAGTCCCCAAAACCCATCTACATCCGTTTAAACAGACCACATTACACTGATTTAAACTGGTTTCCCAACCTGACAAGTGCCCAAAACCTTTCTAAAACCATCAAAACAAACCACATTAGGTTGGTTTAAACCATTCTTTCAACCTTCTGAACAACTACTATCCAATGATTATGTATTTATTGCTAATATTGTATATACCATTTAAACCAAGAGGTTTGCTTTTAAACTGGTTTCATAGTCTGACAAGTGCCCAAAACCTGTCTAAAACCATCTAAACAAACCAGATAACCACCTTAGGCTCTTTTAAATCATTTTCCAGCATGTATTTACCTGATAAACATCAATTGTCCAAGGATAGTGTATTTGTTGTAAATACCAGGTGGTTCACTGGTCTTTGTACTGGTTTAAACTGGTTTCCTAACCCGACAAGTGCCCAAAACCATCTAAAACCATCAAAGCTTAACCTCCTTAGGCTGGTTTAAGCCATTTTTTAGCATGAATTTACTTTATAAACATCCAGTGTTGTTCACGGATAGTGTATTTATTACTAATACCAGGTGGTTTGCAGGATTAAATTGGTTTCACAGACTGACAAGTGCTCTAAACATGTCTAAAACCATAAAATCAGACCAGCTAACCACCTTATGCTGGTTTAAAACTTTTAACAGCAGTTTTAATAACTACTTAAACCAGGTGGTTTGCTGACTTGCTGGTTTAAACAGTTTTGTTTTTTTTTGGCCTAAAAAATCCCCAAAGCCTTCTAAAACCTTCAAAACAGACCAGAAAACCACCTTAGGCTGGTTTAAACCTTTTTTCTTTCCAGCACGACTTTACCATCTACTGTCCAAGGATAGAGTATGTTTGCAAATATTCAGGTTTTTGTGCTGGTTATCCAGCCTGATAAATGCCCAAAACCTGTCTAAAACCATCAAAATAGATCAGATAATCACCATTTAACCATTTCGTCACCATGATTTTACTTTCCTTCTACGCATCTACTGTCCAAGGATAGTGTATGTATTGCTCATATTTAAAAAAAACCTGCTCAAACCAGGTGGTTTGATGTTGTTTTTTGCTGGTTTAAACTGGTTTCCCAGCCTGAAACCATCAAAGCAGATCAGCCTAACCACCTTAAGCTAGTTTAAGCCATTTTGTCAGCATGCCTTTACCTTTTAAACATCTACTGTCCAAGGATAGTGTATTCATATTTGAAAATATTTTATGCTAGTATTTTTCAAACTGCTTAAATCATGTGGTTTGGTAGTTTTAGGCTAGTTTAAACTGGTTTCTAAACAGCCGCTGTTCAAGGATAGAGTATTTATTGCTGATATTTTATGTTGATTAAGATGTCTGTGAGACAGAAGCTGAAGGTTTCACGCTGTTCGTTATCCACAATGTCGCCTTTGTTATGGCCCTGACCTTCATCTTTAATGGTCTTATTATTTGCTTACCTCTTCTTCTCTCTCTCGTATTTCAGAGTTACATAGCCTCTGTGGAGGGTGGTACGGACCCGTCGTTCAAATGGACAGTGGATGATAAACCATACTTCACGTACTACAACAGCATGTTAAATATCATCTACCAGAACGCAGCAGTGTACAAACTCACGGTGACTGGTTTTCATTGAACTCAGACCAGTTTATGTAAAGGCCTTACTGATTCTATCAGCTTGGCAACTGACCCATCTCTCATTTCTTAGGTAATGGCTATGAACCAGGTTAGCATGCTGACAGAGCACTTCACTGTCACAGTAGACCGCATGAACCCGATGACTGAGCCGACGGTCCACGGAGTCCCCAAAATCGTGCAGCAGGGTTTGCCCCTGAACCTGTCTGCGTCGGTGAAGATAGACATGGCGGTGGATGTCACCTTCTGGTATGTTCTATGACAGTGAAGCTCTGATTGGTCAAATTAAAGATTCAAGTGTAAAGATTCATCAGATTAATTCTAAACACTTTTGCCAGCAAGGTCATTATGAAGGATGATTTACACTTTTTTTTTTATTGCTTTCACAAGCAATTGGTAAATTTTCAAAACCCTTAGTACTAATATCACAACAGATCGTCAAAAGTGCACTTTTTTCAAACATTTCAGCATATTTTCAATTTTGTTAGTACAATACACACAAAACACAATCACAAAATATCCTTTTCACTACACGAAATAAGTGTTTAATCTATATAAATGAATCATTCACAGTAACTGCCTTTCATAAAGCTATTACTATCAAACTTTTCATTAGCATGACTTCTCATTCAGTTTAATACATTTGTCT
>NW_015627539.1:284152-301842 GCF_001515625.1 Sinocyclocheilus rhinocerous
CCTATTTTATGGGGACAAAATGTCCCCACAAAGATGGCAATATCCGAAATCATTGTCCTTTTTTGGGTCCAATGAGAAAAACATTTAATTTTCGTAAGGGTAGGTTTAGGAATGTCACCATAATGATAGGAAAACCTGTGTGTGTGTGTGTGTGCGTGTGCCTACTTACAGTAACCATATTTTGGGGACAAATAGGTATCCAGAAGTAAAAAAAACTTCCTTTTTTGGGTCCAATGAGAAAAACATTTAATTTTCGTAAGGGTAGGTTTAGGAATGTCACCATAATGATAGGAAAACCTGTGTGTGTGTGTGTGTGTGTGTGTGTGTGTACCTACTTACTGTAACCATATTTTGGGGACAAATTGGTACCCAGAAGTAAGCAAAACTTGACGAAATCACCTAAAACCTTCCTTTGAGGACGTCCTCATTTGTAAAACCGTGTGTTTTGCTATTTGTGAACACAGAGCAGGCCACAAGGGAGAGGAACTGATCAGAGATTGATCAGAGATGTATCAGAAGAAGGGAGACAGATGGCATCAAAACAACATTTTACATTGCATTATGCCATGTGATACTGTATATAGAAGCATTACCATGGTAAAGACTGCACATTACTATAACTCACCCTTCATCTGAAAAATTCAGCTAGAATATAGATTCAGTCATATGGCACAGTGAGGACATTTACTGCATTGACAGTAAACTCTGTTCTAGCACAAAACCTTATGGCCATGTCATACCTTCATCACACCTTTTGATAACACACTGGATAAATACTTTTACAAGCATTATTGATTTTATGTGAGATATGCAAGTTAGGTAATGTGTATTTTCTAACATGACAGTTATTGCCTATAGTACTGTAATTATTTCAGCAACAAAGGTGATTTGAAACATGAATCTTGCATTGTTTGCTCTTGAATGAACTGATTGTTAAAAGTACTAGCTTGAAAGAAGATCATACTGTTGTGTTTTGGTGATTATTTCAAATGTTCTCTCAATACATATCACAATGATCTTGTGTTTTGAAACAATGATTATGTGGAATGAAAATATGCGCAACTACAATGAAATCATTGAGATCAGGTTTTGAAAGTATGACTAGTGGTGTTACAAGTGTGATCAGTTTAAAGTTTAGTACTTTAAGAGTTTTGAAAATGTACACCTTACTTGTGAAAATAATACCAAACCGATTTTTTAAAAAAGTATATTAAAAAGGAGCCATTTAAATTAGGGTTGCACAATATTGCACAATATGTTTTCAATTTCATTATATTTTATTTTATTATAATAAAATAATAAGTAATATAATATGTATATGTAATTTATTAACTGTGATACTTTTTTTCAGGATTCTTTGATGAATAGAAAGTTCAAATAACAATATTTATTTGAAATAGAAATATTTTTGTAACATTATAAATTCACATTTGAACTTGCTGAATAAAAGTAAAAAACAAAACAAAAACAAACTTACGATATTACCTAAACTTTTAAACACTAGTTTATTTCTAAATAAATAATTTTCAGTGCAACAGATACATTTTGGAATATTTTTATTATGTTAATTTCATTGTAAAAAAAAAAATTTAATGAACGTTAGTTGATGGCAAATGTAAATGCATTTACATCATGCTGATTTGAGCATGCACAATTCCACTATCAGCTGACACATATGCCATAAAAAATCTCTAACATCAGCCAATAATAACAATATATCGTATTTATTCCTAATTTAGATATAATACACTTTGTAATGCAGTCTTTTTAAAATGCAGTAATGGAATTAATGCAGTAATTTAATGCCTGTGACTGATATTGTCATTAAAAATTGAGCAATAGTAGCAAATGATAGATTTCATAAAAAAGTCCTAGAATTGGGATGCATTGAGATGAAACACCCAATTACAATATAATCAGTTCCTGATGGGTAAAATCAAGCTCTTTCATTCATCATGGAAGTAAAATGGGTTGCGAATGCTCTCTTTAAATAACTCTCTTCTTGGAGGGTTATGTGGCTTTCTATATTCGTGTCTCATGACTGTTTAATACACACAGTCTGCACACAAACTTTTTCTCTACGGCTTCCAACGCCTCACACACTCCCAGCCTGCTCCCCTTTAATGGCACTTTTCTCTAGATTTACAGTCTGTGGTTAGCACAGAATGCTGACAAGAATTTTCCCTTCAACGCCGAGCATAGAACGATTCCCAAAGTTTCCATTCCGTCCCCCAGAAGCCTGCTGCGCGCCACTGCAGATGTCTGCTTTATTTATTTATTTCATGGATTTCTCTATTTATTGTCCAAAAAAAGTCTGTCAGACGAGTACTGTAGGGCGATTTCTTCCCCGCGCTTTTATCTCGTCTGCTCAGTATCTCCTGAGTTCAGCCCGCTGCTTGTTCAGTCAATCGTGATACCTGATTCTCCTTTGGGTTGCACTTCTATAGAGAAAGTGGGGATAAGATGGAGCGAGAGATGAAGGTGTATCGCTGGGAGCCGAGGCGATGATTCAACATCAGCTCCACCTCTCCCTCCCGCAGCGATGAGTCAGACGGCGAGATTTGCAAGAAAGAGCTTTTATTCCCTCCAGCTAAAAACATCTTTAAAACAGACCTGCCACCTTGCTTTTACAAATTCCCGAGGCACCAAAAGAGACTCAAAGTTGTCTTTCCCCTCATCCTTTAATCCCCTCTTTTATACTGCAATAAGCTTGTCTTTAAAGTCACCATGAAACCAGAGTTAACTTAATACATGTTCCTGGACTTACTGTGCAAAGTGTATCATTCAAACGGGGAAAAAACAACCTGTAATGCAAAAAGAACGTGACTTATCAAGTTATTTTTCAACCCCTCCCCAACCACTGTCCAGTACCTACTGTTAAAATAAAGTACTCTCTTACATAAGGTTGCCATACATGTTAACTTTAAGACTGCCTAAAAATATTTTTGGTGAGGTCATGGTTTAACATTCCCAGAGACTTGTGCAATTAAAATCAAGACTCAGTACTTTCCAAGACTATTTAAAAGCATTGTCTACACTGTGAAAAACTGTGAAACCAGTTGTAAAATGATGCATGTTATCAGGCGTGCAGTGTGTGTGAGTTTGTTTTGATGGTTTTTATGTGTCACAGGTGGTGGTTTGGAGATGGAGGGAACCGTACACATCAGATTAAGCCCCCTTACAATAACCCCTCTAGTAACCAGGTGGTGATTCGTGATGATGTGGAATACATTTATGCACAGCCAGGTAAAAAAAAAATCATATTGATTTTATCCAGATTTTTATTTGTATTGATTATCTACATTGAATTTTTTTTTAAACTCATATTTCTTGCAGGGGAGTACACCCTATTGTTCACGGCTTCCAGCCGCTATGAGAACAAGACATGCAAGGTCGATGTATACGTCTTTAGCGTTCTGACAAGTGTGCGAATCGAGATTGTCCCGCCCCTGCTACGTGCTGAAAAACCAGCTGACTTTGAGGCCCACCCCCTACCGTCTCCCTACGGCATCATCTACACCTGGAACTTTGGTGACAATTCAAGTGTACAGCATGGGCGTGAACGTAGGGTTCCTCACGCGTACGCTCACAGCGGTGTCTACAATATCTGCGTGAATGTCAACAACACCATTAGCTGGACAGACACCTGCATGGAAGTTATCGTCTATGAGGATGTTAAGGGCTTGGAGGTGATATCATCTGCTCCCACGGAATGCAACACTCCTACCGTTGTCACGGCAAGTCTGGAAGCAGGCAACAATGTAACTTGGAGCTTTGACATGGGTGATGGAATGGTGCACACGGTTATGGAACCCAAAGTTGAATATACGTACAGGAAAGATGGAAACTACACTGTAAATGTCAACGCAAAGAATGCTGTGAGCTCTAAATGGGTAACCATACCTGTTGAGGTGTTTGTGCTACAAGTGTTATCACTAGAACCTCCCGGGTGCATTCGGGAAAACAAAGAGGTACTCTTCCATGCATTTGTGTCAGGGAACGCTTCAGGACATCAGTACGTGTGGAGTTTTGGAGATGGAAGCCCCAACGAAACTCAGTATGGAACGCCGATGATAACGCACACATACGTTAAGAGTGGCGAGTACAATCTCTCGCTACTTATGTCAAGTGAAGCCAACAAGGCAAATTTTTTCAGAAGGGTCTGCGTCCAACGTGAACTCACAACAGTGTCTTTGATTCCTCTGAGAACACACATCAAGTTCGGTGAGGAGAGCAGATTTACAGTAGCTGCCTTCCCAGAATTTAACTACACCTACCTATGGGATTTTGGGGTACTTGACTCGAGAGGTCCTGTTCGAGGTGGTAAGGAGATGGCCTTTACATTCAAGAGTCCTGGGGAATATCTGGTTACAGTTACTGCACTCAACAACATCTCCTGTATCAATGACACTGTTTTAGTTGTGGTGCAACAATCTGTCAGTTTTTTGCTGATCAGCCATAATGGAGATAAAGAGAACAATCTTTCTTTACACCAAGGCTATGCTTTCAAGGCATCTTCAGACTCTGAGAATGCTGTCTACATCTGGAATTTTGGAGATAGGACTCGACTTAATGGGACAAACGTATCACACGCTTACAATTCCTCGGGCAAGTTTAACATCAGTGTTACAGGCAAGAATGAAGTGAGTGAGACCAAAAATGAGATTTCCGTTGTGGTCTTGGCCCCAATCACAGGACTGTCAGTAAATGCTAGCCTTGTTAATGTCCCTTTGAACACTTCCGTTCACTTTGAGGCACACCTCAACCAAGGAGATGGTGTAAGGTACTCTTGGATTCTTTGTGACCGGTGCACGTCTATCCAAGGCACTCACACCATGTTCTACACGTTTCGCTCCGTTGGGACTTTCAATGTCATCGTTACTGCAGAGAATGACATTGGCACTGTTCAGTCAAGCATTTCCATCTTTGTGCAGCGTGAGTTGGAGGGCTTGCAGATAGTGGCTGATGAGCTTATTGAAGGATGCTGTTTTGCAAGCAACCGTGTCCTTCACTTACAAGCCTCATTAAAAGAGGGCACCAATATGACCTTCAGCTGGAACCTTCTGAGGGAACATGAAAACCATGACTACAACCTCACGGGCAAGACCATAGACCTCAACTTTTCCACCCCTGGTCCTTGTGATGTCGTCCTCAAGGCAACCAACTTGCTTGGCCAGCTGGCTGTGAACAAAACTATTGAGTTTTTGGATCCTGTAAGGGAGCTGGTCCTTAAGATTTCATCAAACCCTGCTGCAGTAAATGCCATGACAAATATGACCGTATCTGCAAGTTTTGGAACAGCGCTTCATTACAAATGGTGGGCAGGTGGTGAACTGTTAACATCTGATATGTCCTCAGTCATGCACCGTTTCAGAAGCGCAGGTTTGAAACTGGTTAAAGTGGAGGTTTCCAACAAAGTCAGCTCGGAAGTGGTCTCAAAGTGGATCAGCATTCAAGAACCGATCTCGGGATTGACTTTCATCGCCAGAAATGTTACAGAGAACTTTGTAGCTTCAGGGGACAATGTTACTCTGCGTGGAGAAACACAGATGGGATCCAGCATTTCGTGGATGTGGCTATTGCCAGACAACACAAAATCGAACCAGCGCACCACCTCCTACATCTTCCCCAAACCAGGAATTTTCACTGTCGCTTTGAACGCCACTAATGACATGAACAGAGAAACATACTCACGTGAGTTTACCGTTCAAGACCGTATCCAGGGTCTGGAGCTCAAGGCCAGCAAACAAATTGCTGCGGCTGGTGAAAACGTTGAGTTTACCATCTCTGTCTCATCTGGAACTTCTGTTCATTTCATCCTGAGCATTAGTGGTGATGCAACTGTTGTTCTGACTAATCAAACCTACATCCACCAGTTCACTAGTGTGGCCAAGTACTACGTCAACCTTACTGCCTTCAACCAAGTGAGTTCAGAACGAAGGACTCTGCACATTGAAGTCATGGAGCCTGTGACCAAGTTGACTATACTGGACTGCTGTGATGCCGCTATACCTGTCGGTGTACCTAGGGCTTATGTAGCGTGCACGCCGACACGTGATCCGCTGACCATTCTGTGGACCTTTGACCTTCATCATGGTCTCAAGATCTCTCGGGTTGGCAAGTCGGTGACATATGCGCCAGAACAGCCAGGCAATCTGACCATATTCCTTAGAGCATTCAATTCTTTAAACGGATTAAATGTGACCAAGGTTATACGAGTTCAGAACATTATCAGGTCAGCCACCTTGGATGCTCAACCAAGCGACACCTTCATAAACAAGACAGTCAGCTTCCATGTGGGAATCACTCCTGTTTCAACTCCAGCGACATATCAGTGGGACTTTGGGGATGGTACTTCTGCAGCTGTCACAACTACACCTTCTCTTAGTCATATCTACATCCTTCCTGGTCACTATGTGGTGCGAGTTAATGTCAGTAACCTGGTGAGCTGGGTTACAGCAGAGGTTAATGTCAACATCTCTGTCCTAAAGTGCGACGAACCAGAAGTTCAGATCATTCAAGCTCCACGACTCGCCATCTGGCGTTACCAGCCAACCTTGGTAGAGGCCAATGTGAATTTAAAAGGTTGTGGCCTCTATGGAGTAGAGTACCTCTGGGAGATCCTCACCTCCCCTCGCTGTCAGGATGATGACAAGAAAGGTCCACCACCGTCTAAGGTCCGTCTCCCCCCAGAAGTCAACGTCCGGAGGCTCCAAATTTCAGTGCCCAAGATGTCGATTTCTGCTGGGAACTACACTCTAGTTTTTTCTCTGTCCTATGAGGGGGTGCCACTACGGAAGGCAGCATGTATTCAACTTTCAGTCATGTCCAAAAAGCTAGTGCCAATCATTGAGGGTGGCACATACCGTGTGTGGTCCAAAACTCAAGATTTGCATTTGAGCGCAGAGCAATCCTACGACCCAAACCTGGACCCAGAGAACCAGTCCCTGCTCAACTACCACTGGGAATGTGTGAGCACCTCAAAGGTAATCATGATTGATGTGTAACAGATATATAAAAATGAATGCTTTTTGATGTCTTAAACTTGCAATAAATGGATCTAGGCCATGATGTCCAATCCTGCTTTGGGAGGGACATCTTCCTGTAGGGTTTAGCTCCAGCACATCTGCCTGGAAGTTTCTATTGATCCCTAAGACCTTAGTTAGCTCGTTCATCTGGGTTTAGTTGGGACTGGAGCTAAACTCTGCTGGAAATCGTCCCTCCAGGATCAGGATTGGACATCCCTGATTTAAGCTGTAAAATGGCAATAGATTTAAGAACTAATGTTGGTGCTTAGATGCTTCTAATATGTGAAGCACCTTGTTGTGTATGACTGTTCATTCAATACTCAAGTGTCTTAAGATGAATAATCCAATTTGAGAGTTTTTTTCCCCCCTGGAAATGATCAGTGGATGAAAAAGTAAAATAAACATTGTGGTTGAGAGAGGGTTTGAGAGTTTGAGTAATTGGCATTAAAACAATGAACAATCAAGTGCTTTTGTTCACTGAGCTCATAGGCATATTTGAGAGCTAAAAGCTCTTAACAGATATGTGAATTTGTGAATTTGAGAGTTGTTTGAGTATGTGAGGGACATCTAGTATCAAAGGTTAACTTTGCACACAGCAGCTCAGAAAGATAAAATATGTGAAGTATGTGCCACAAATGTGGATGTTTGGGTGGTGTGTACTTGAGATCAGTTACATAACTAGCAGCGGATAAACTCAGCATTCCTTAGAGTTCTGCCAGCCTTTCAGAATCACTGCCGGAGGTGAGCCAGAGATTCCTGCTTTTTATTAAAACATTTTGTCACTGACAGAAATTCAAAGGAATATTGTATTAAGTAGAATGAAATATTTCAAGCTCCACTGGCACCAGAAAATAACACTTTAGCCACATTAAAAATGTATGAATGTCATTGCATTAGATGATAAAAAAACAAAAAAAAAACAGGTGGCATTTACTTTAAAGGAAACGTAAGCAAACTTTAAGCAAAATGCGTGTCAAAACAAAATTTTTTAGGTTCTAAATGATAATGCAGTAGATTTATTGTCCAAAATGAAGACAGAAAGTACACTTTGTGGGTGTCAAACGTGTATTCGGGATGCACAGTCATGGTCAGTGATTAAAATGCTATTAAAAAACTCATTAGGTAAAGTCATTAAACAACAAAGGTACCAAAACTTGTTTGATGATTATGCTCTTGTCTTGTATATCCTGAAGCAGGTAAATGAGTTGATTAATTACCATCTGCAGTGATTCTGTCGTTTAACTTCACCCTGCAGGGCCCAGCTCACTGCTCCACTTTGCATTTCGGGTTGGGTCCGAGCGACCCGGTTCTGGGAATCTCTGGTTCTGAACTGGAGGTAGATGTTGAGTATACCTTTCGACTGACCGTCAGCAAAGAAGGCATGACCCCAGAGTCCACAAACCAAACGGTGAGTGCTCTTGATTACTGCCAGCTTTTCATACCTAATATGCTGCATGTACAAATATTTCTTGTTATTGATTCTTGCCATTCGATCAACAGCTGTTTTTCTCCATTGCTCATACAGATTGTTTTATATTCCAAAATACATCTCATCACATTTTAACTTTTTTTTATTTTTAATCTTTTAAAATAAAATACTGGATTTTTTTGTGCATGAAACCTGCATTTTATTCAACAACTACCTGCAGTCCAGAAGCATCTTCAAAGTGCACTGAATAGAGCTGTGTCATATTTTAATGAAGTCATTGTCACTCTTTTCAGTGCAAACATGCCTCTTTTCTATGTAAATTAGGCTCATTATAGAATGCTAATTATCCACAATCAAAAACTCAGGCCATTTTGAATGGCGCAATTAACGTCACGCTGTTGCCGTCCCATGGAAAGCTGGCGGTAAACGGATTTTAATTTAAAAGAAACATTTGTTTACAGTTTCTAGCGATCATGACCACAGTGAATAATCAAATGATGAACAAAAGCACATCCTTCACCATCTCATTACTCAAAACTGGCCTGCGAGATGTGAAATCGTGCCTTTTTCTGGGGTGTACTTGTGCTTTTACCTGATATGCATACCTTCAACAGAGAAGTGTGAGCTAAAACAATGCAGCGCATGTAAATGAGTAAAATTATGAGTGGTTGATATTCATTGTTAGCGTTTCCCGCCTTTTTGTTTTGTTCTACAGTATTCAAATTAGTTGCTATCATCATTACAAAATGTTCATTCACGTTTAGCATACTCTGGATTTGGCTATAATTAACTGACCCGAACGGGTAAAACGAAGGTTCATTACGTAATTCAAAACATAATTTACATTCTGACCTTCACAATATTAAGCTATATGTGAAAGCCTGATATATGTGAGTTTTGAATGAGAATGTATATGAAACTCATTTCACTCACTGAACTGAAACTTTGACGGATGCTAAAGGGAATATTTCATGAGATTTAACTTTGAAGGTCTGATTGCTTCGAGGACCATGATGAAACCAATTCGTGATGTCTTATGACCCCTACAATTCTTTTATTCTTCACAAATTCATTATTCCTGTGTCACATTCACAACAGGAATGGGAAATTCGCCAGTCTCAGTGCTAGCCTTGTTAATATTTGAATCAGTTCAAAGAATGAGAGATTTTGAATATATGAACATGAACATAATTGCATAATTTAAAGGGCTAGTTCACCCCAAAAATGAAAATTCTGTCATTAATTACTAACCCTCATGTCGTTCCAAACCCCCAAGACCTTCTTTCATCTTCAGAACACAAATTAAGGCATTTTTGCAAAACAACAGCAACACAACTACCACGTTCAAGGCCCATTTTAACAATGTCCTTACTACCTTTCTGGGCCTTGAACATTTCCGTTACATTGCCGTCTATGCAGGGTCAGAAAGCTCTCGGATTTCATCAAAAATATCTTAATTTGTGTTCCGAAGTGTCTTGCGGGTTTGGAACGGCATGAGGGCGAGGAATTAATGACAGCATTTTCATTTTTTGCTCAGTCTCGCTACGAGATCAGTCAGAGCTCTTATGTGTACCTGGCTGGCACCTGCAATAACTGTCACAGCTCACTCAGAGGGGTGAGAACAAGCACAATCACAGGGTTACTATTAAACCACTGTTGCCTACAGGGAAGTATGAAATGCAAACATGATTACTTTTCGAGCAGGTTTTCACAATACTCCCTGCTGTTTCGGGTGGGTTGGGATGCTCAAGTAGATCTCTTAAAGTCCCCATGAAATCAAAATTAAAGTTTTTTTGGGTGTTAGTATCAATATGTTAGTCTTAAGGTTATCTATAAGGCAGTGTGCTCCAAAACAGTGACAAAATCCGCATTTAGAAGATATAAGCATTCAAAGCTTACAGTTCCTCACTTCCGTCAAAACGGCTCAAGGATTTTTTTGACGTCACATCGTACTTTATCTTCTCATCAAATCTTCTGACCAATCAAATGCTCCCTAGAATCCGAAGTGCCTGCCCCATACACTATAAATAAGATGCTGAAGTTGCGGCTGAGATCGGTCACTTGTTCACAGTGTTAGTATTTTCTGTAAGGTGAATGGCACGTAGTGCACAATGTAGGCGATAGGGAACGATTCAGACTGTAAATATGCTTTTGACTGGGGCAAATGAGGTCTGGTTTCACGTTGTGTCACGCGAACCGCGGCAGCTTGAATTCTACACAGAATGCTATATTTTATAGCAATATGGATGATATTGTGGCTGGCATACCCTGTCAAATGCAGCTTTATGGAGCTCAACGGCTTTGAACGGCTCTAGCCCAAGCTGTGATATAAACGAACGCTATTGGCTATTTTAAAAAGGGGCGGGGCTGCTTGATATGTCCCGCCCTGTCTTCCTGTTTCAGTTAAAATGACGTCAACACATAGAGTAACGCCGCGTGTTTCTAAGCATTTCAGGGGACCTTTAAGGACATCATGGAATCAAAATTGGACTTTCCATGTCTATTAGTTTTTTGGCCGGTGAAAGGCACAGCATTTTAATTTCTTTATCTTTTAGCTTTACAAAAAGCATGGAAAACATGATATAATTTGTCCCTAGGATTAATACTGTCCTCATAGAATCTGAATGTTGGGAATGACATATTTGGATTTTTGGATTATATTTGGAGTCACTCGTGCCTTATTTATTAGAGGAAACATATCGTCATAATTTATCGAAGAGCGCTGTGCATGGAGGCATGTCATTCTAGAACGCTTTCTCTTTTTTCGCAGGCATTCCTCTTGCTTTTTTCCGACCTGCTTTCTCATAATGTTTAGACTGAGATTCGAGTGATGTTATGGTTATGGGAACCGGAGGGAGGGGAGACCTGAGTGGGCGTACCGGGTGATGTCATCATTATGATGTGATGTGTTCCACTGCATTAGCCGTTAACGGCATGCCAAACCTCGTTAAACACGCACAGACATTTGCTTGGTGACCGAGCGGTCAAACACTCCTTCCCCTCGGTCTGGTTCCCATGAGCCATGAGACTGTAAATATTAGGGTACAATTCAGGGACGCTAATCTAGTGCTGCAAACACTCGGGTCTGAGATGAGTGCTGATTCGGATTGATGGTGATGGAGGTCACTGCAAGGTTACTGAAAAACCAGCCTGGAGCTCATTAAAAAATAACATCATTTGAAATAATACTATAAAAAATAAAACGTAATTTTAATATTAAAATGAGAATACAAAAAATACATACCACTTTTAAATAATTATGTAATGTATAAAATGCAATTATACATCTATTACTGATTTTAATACAATCATTTATTAAATTATATAATATTAATTAGATGTGTTAATTAATTTAATAATCTGCTCTATTAAATAAATGCATGAAAGTAAATACATAAAAGTGGCATGGAAATACAAAACCATTCCTAAAGCTGTGAAATTTTTTGTAACTACATAAAGATTTATATGCATTTAAAATAAGTTTTTTAATGCATTATGAGTGTTTTTACTTCATTAATCATATAAATATTAATATAAACTTTATTTATACTTGTATAACAATGTAGTTGTATTCTAATAATTTTTATTATTAATAAAGAGAATTATTCAGTTAATATAATACATTTAATTGTAACTATTACATTTATTTAATAATTAACTTTATTATAAAGAAATTTCTCATTTTAAAGTGATGTATTTATTTAATTAAGTTTAAATAATAATATGGAAATGACTTGGAAATTTGTCTGTTGTTGTTGTTAGCGGTGGACGGCGATGACCGGAGGGAACGAGACGCTGGTGCTGGATCTGAACACCACCACCACGGGCAGCGACAGCATGAACCTGGTCCTGCGACAGGGTATACTCCGCGATGGAAACTCCTACATATTCAGCCTCCACGTGACCGATGACAGCATGGACCGTGAGGGCGTGGCCTACATCGAGCTCCACCCCAACCTGCCTCCAGCCGGCGGGACGTGTTCTCTGTGGGCAGATGGCGACGGGCCTCAGGTGCGCACGCTGCTGGAGAGAGTGCACTTCAACTGCTCAGGTGAGACTGGAGAAGAAGGACTGCATGTAGGTCGCCGAGAAAGAGCAGATACTGAACTACACTGTGAAAAAAATTCCGTACAATTTACGGTAAAAAACTGGCAGCTGTGGTTGCCAGAATTCGACCGTAAAAAAATACTGTAGCAACATTTTAGGGTTTACGGATTTAACTTAAATTTACAATTAAAAATCGCATTTCATTAATTAACAACCTATTGAAGTTCTGAAATCTGTTTTGTACCTTTGTAATACACTGGTAACCATCAAAATCAGGTGGTGATGAGGAAGTCACATGATGAAGTTCACCACAAGCACTAAGTTCAGTTAAAATTACAAATTTTTTCTAAGTCAACCTACTGCAGTATTTCCTCTCTCAATCAGTAGAAAATGCGGTTAACACCTGAAAATGCATGAAAAGAAATACCATCATATACCGTGAAACTGGTATAATTTTGAAAAATACAGTGATATACATTTTTGGTCATGCCGCCCAGCACTATGCTGAACAGTCGCGTCTGGTTTTCAGGTTACACTGATATGGACGAGGCCGAGTCTCCGCTGGTGTATAGTCTGCTGGCGGTGCGCTGCTCCGGGCTGTACTGCGAGGAGTTCTGTGTGTATAAAGGCACGAGTCCAGAACATTCGGCCTTCCTGCCACCCGGCTTCAGCTCGGCCCAGTACCAGGTGACTGCGATTGTCATGGTGGAGGACCACCAGGGGGCCACAGTCATGGCCCGCAACAAGTAAGACACAGTTTGGCATGAAGACTTCCCGTGTTCTGTTCTTTGCTGGCAGCGCTGTGAATGGTTTGTGATGTGTGTCAGGTCGATGGAGGTGGTGCTGCCGGCGGTTCCTGACGGATTCAGCTGTCTCCCTCACTGGCTCAGCAATCTGACCGACTCCACCCTCAGAGAGCTGCTCCGTCAGGGAGATTCACAGAGAGTACGGGAGCTCTCGCTCGCCCTCATCACAATCCTCAATGAGGTGAGACCCGCCATCCACCTCTATCTATCTATCTATCCATCCATCCATCCATCCATCTCTGTCCTTCTTTCTCTATCTATCCAACTATCTATTCATCTATCTATCCATCCAACTCTATCCATCCATCTATCCATATTAATCTATCTATCTATCCATCCATCTCTGTCCTTCTTTCTCTATCTATCCAACTATCTATTCATCTATCTATCCATCCATCTCTATCCATCCATCTATCCATATCTATCTATCTATCTATCTATCTCTGTCCTTCTTTCTCTATCTATCCAACTATCTATTAATCTATCTATCCATCCATCTCTATCCATCCATTTATCTATCTATCCATCCATCCATCAGTCTCTGTCCTTCTTTCTCTATCTATCCAACTATCTATTCATCTATCTATCCATCCATCTCTATCCATCCATCTATCCATATTAATCTATCCATCTATCCATCTATCTATCTATCTATCCATCCATCCATCCATCAGTCTCTGTCCTTCTTTCTCTATCTATCCAACTATCTATTCATCTATCTATCCATCCATCTCTATCCATCCATCTATCCATATTAATCTATCCATCTATCCATCTATCTATCTATCTATCCATCCATCCATCTATCTATCTATCTATCTATCTATCTATCTATCATTTATCCGTCCGTCGTATCTTTCTCCGTCTGCTCATCACGTGGTGTGTTTCTGTGTGTCAGTATGAGCAGGGTGTTTCCCGCAGACGAGAGCGTGTGTCTAAGGCAGAGCGTCAGTACCGTGTGAGCGTCAGAGGAAACATCACCAGAGCGCTGACGTCACTGGACCTCACCACCGTCAGTGACATCCAGCAGACATCAGCAGCGCTCGCGCAGTGCACGGTGAGACGAGACGCACTCACATGCCTCACATCAGCTGAATCCTGAACCACTTCAAAAGACATAAAAGTGAATAAAATCTGTCTCGTATGTGTTTGTTTGCAGGCTGTGAGTCGAGAGTTTGTGTGTGAAGAGTGTCAGAACAGCACTCTGGACAAACTAGAGTCGATGTTAGAGATCCTGCAGACAGACACCAAACAGGGCACAGTCACCCCGACCGAGATAGCAGACAACATCCTTAATATCATGGGTAACACACACACACACTCAGACTCCAGTGAGAGGTAAACACAATCATCCATTTCATGGCTAATTGGCTATGTTATGCTAACACAGTCACAAACAAACAAACAACCCCAGAGGCAACAAGCTGTTACTGTTCACTTGTTTACATGTTTTCATTTTTCTCTTTTCTGACTGAGGGTCTTTGCACACTGAGTCTGAAATTTTCGTATGCATTTTTTCGTATTCGGCATCCTTTCCTATCAAAATGCTTGCTACGGATGCGAAAACGCAAAAAATCGAACCTGATCCAAATTTTTTTATGACGGGCAAAAGTTTCGGAGGCAGTGTGTAAATGTGATTGACACAATGTGAGGTCGTATTTATTTTTTAACGTGCGAAAATTTCAGACGGAAATTTCGGACTCAGTGTGCAATGACCTTAAATCTTATCTGAACCTAATTTACGTATGAAATTGCTGTCAAATAATTTAGTTTAATTAATTCTAAAGAAAATACAATAAAATATTTCTCAGTAAAATGCCCCTAACCTGTATGAATTATTAATAATTTAATTTAATACTTTTTTTAAAATTACCTTTCTGTTTAAAAGATCTGCATATTTCTATTTTTCTGAAGAATATTTTTTATTTTAATTCATAAAATAAAATATATATCATTATTATTTATATAGCATCATCTGCTCAATTATTTACTCATCTGCCATAAAATTTCTTTGATTCATCTTAATTTTGGGGCTTTTATTTAAATAACCCCTCTGTTTAAAATATTTGTATATTTCTATTTTAATATTAAATATTACCGTATTGACCCGAATATAAGACAATGTTTTTTTCTTGGAAATACATCTGAAAAAACGCGGTCGTCTTATATTCGGGCCAATACGGTACTCAATTTAATTTTTTTATTATTCATTTTAATTAATAAAAATTATATTATATTATATTTTAAGATATATATAATTATATTTATAATATGACTTATCTGCCACAAAAATAGTTTTAATTTATCTTTATTTGATTTATCTTCATTTTAAGGTTTTTCTCAGTAGTGTGATTAATTGAAATTAATTAGATTGATTTATTGACAGGTATTTTTTTCTTCTAATGTCTTTGATTTGTCTCCATTGTGAGGCTTTTATTTTTAAAATTACCTTTCTTTTTAAAAGATTTGTATATCTTGTCTCAGTCTTGTAGCACTTATATCACTCCTCTTTTCTGGTCTTTCGTGGAGCCTTTTATCCTGTTCCTGCTGGTTTTCAGTATTCATCCAGTCAGTAAATCAGACCTCCACACTGTCTCCTCCCTCAGGTGACCTGATCCACCAGGTGAGCCAGGCTGCCTCCTCTCCTCCTCCGGAGGCCGAGGACCGCGACGGCCTCTCCCAGCCGCCTCCGCTTCTCTTAGAGGAGCAGCAGCATCACCCGCTGCGGGTGGCCGCTAAAGCCTACACCCTGTCCTCCGTCCTCATGCGAATCCTCATGCTGGGCCGTGTCCTGAACGAGGAGCCACTGATCCTCCGCGGGGCAGAGATCGCCGCCGCCGGCAAACGCGCCGACCCTCAGAGCCTGCTCTGCTATGGCGAGAGCGACGCGGCCGAGTGCCGGCGTTTCTCCATCCCGCGAGCCTTCAACAGCAGTCTGGGACGGGCAGCAGGGGGCACTCTGGCGCCCAGTAGCGAGGACGGCATCGTACAGCTGCTGTTCCAAGTGGAGCCCAATCCGTTTCCGTTCAACTACGTCGCCAATTACACCGTGTCGACAGAGGTGGCGTCCATGGAGTTTCGCACGGTGAACGGCACGCAGATTCCCATCTCGGATCTGGACGACAGCCATGCCATAACGGTTGCTGTTAATAACGGGAGCGTGGCTGGGCTGGACGGGAACGGATTGGAGGCCGTGTTGCCGCCAGCGGGAGCTGAGAATATCAGCCGCTGCGGTTCAATCATCGTGAGGGTGAGCACGAGGAACACCAACAGACAGGCGGGAATCTACGTCCAGCTCAACTTCACCGTACTAGACGGTAAGACGCCCAACACAAGGGGGAGCCACTGAGAATAAGAAACTCGTTCAACAACAATCACAAACTGTGGCAAAAACGTTAAAATCTAATGACCAATTTACACTGTATGAGAAAAAAGCATATGTGTCATATAAAGGTAATGCTTTGCAATTAAATAATTGCCTTTAATATGGTCATTGTACTTAAGAAAGGTGTTCAAATATTGTCTGAAAACATCACTTTGTAAATAATAAATATGTAACTTAAAAAAGAAAAAAATAATAAAAATAAAAAAGCAAAAAATATACAGTATATATATTATTTTATTATAAGATTATTTATCTGTGATTAGCACTTCCATGATAAACATTTTTTCCACCAAATTATAGATTTACAGTGGTGGCCAAAATTGTTAGAACACCTGACAGATCTGAAAATATTGACCTTTTTTTGCCTCCAAAACATGAATTCATTTCATAATGTTCATGATTGAACACTGCTCTGAGCACAACAAATATCAGATGAAGTGAGTCGTACTGTTTTTATCCTCTTTTAACTTTAATATTTGGTGTGTCCACCTTTTGCAGCAATTACAGCAGCACATCTCTCTGGCACAGTGTCAATATATTTCCTGAGAACTTCAACACTAATGGTATCACATGCCTTCTGCAGCTCAAGCCAAAGGCTTTCCTTTGAATGTACAAAAGATCTGTACAGTTTATTTTCCAACTCGCCCCAAATTTGCTTGATGGGGTCGAGGTCCTAACTTTGAGGGGGCCAGTCCATCATTTTCAGTGTTCCAGCAGATTCCTTCCGTCGCAGGTAGTTCTGGCAAAACCTCTTAAATATGCCAAGTGTTCTAACAATTTTGGCCACCACTGTATATTTTCTTCCTGTTAAAAACTTGTGCTATAAAAAATAATAACAATTAATCTCATGTTATCTGATCAGTATTTAGAAAGCTGAATGAGAAAATATCATCAAATTGTGAAATGTCCAATAATAAATAAATTAATAAACAAACATATTTCATGATATTTGATTAATAAAGGACATTAACTTGTCATAGTGTTATTTTATTATT
>NW_015627539.1:301852-306023 GCF_001515625.1 Sinocyclocheilus rhinocerous
ATATATATATATATTATAGTGGTTTTTAATATTTTAAATTAGCTTTTATTAATTTTTTTTTATTATACTTTAAGTATATGCTTTTGTCATTTTTTGTTTTTAAAAATAGTTCTGTTTAGCTTGAAATTATTATTTTTTTCAGTTTAGTAACTTTAGTGTTTCACTTTTAGTAATTTTTGTTTAAGTTTTCACCTAATATTTATCTATTTTAATTCTAGCTTTATTACAGGAACCCCTCCAGGTTCATTTTAGTTTAGCCAAACAAACCAACTAGTCAACTAATTGGAACAATTACTAGTTATTACAGCACATGGTCAGTGTAATGTATGTATAGTAATGTATTGTAAAGGTCAGCTTTATTTCTTCCCGTCGGAGGGGAAATAGCATTTTCAGGGAAATTCATCCTCCTTTTGAGTGTTTCTTGTTTTGATTTATCTCTTAACACCTATTTCTTTTCATCCCTGTGTCCTCAGATTCTCCAGAGAAGCGGGAATTGGATCCATTCATCACAGCCTATCTGCACACCTCCGAATGGCCCAATGAATACAACAGCACTGACAGGAAACGCATCACGCTCAATATGACGCGGGGGCGGGACCTGGACCACCGACTCTACACTTTCTTCCTGTCTCCAAAGTAAGGCTCTTGCTAATGTTTTGATGTTTCTCACTGCTGTATATGGCTGAATAATATTGGAAGTGCATGTTGATGTTAGGCCATTCATCTTTAATAAATGATGCATTTAGAAGCGGGCGGCACTTTTGTTTGTTAAAATCAACATCAGCCGCCACAGGAGAACCTGCTGAGTGACTTGTTCATCAGTATCAGCAGTGAAGATGAGTGTTTCACAAAACACAAAGAGAGCGGCTCATCCTGTCCGATATAAAACTCTAAATTATTCATTTAGTAAATTATGGTTTTGATTTTCAGCCAATAAAATAAAAGCATTTGCGATTCCGCACCACTAATACACACAAATGAGCTTTTTCTTCTAATTTCTGATTTGTGTTCTCCATCAGGTCCTATGACACCACGCGTGATCACTTCATAAACGTGACCGTGGGCTGCGGCGCCGGCGATCCGGATCTGATCCGGTTCGAGGTGGCCGTCTTCACCTCGCTGTGTCAGTATTTCAGCGAAAGTGCCAATCAGTGGCGGACAGATGGCATGGATCCGCTTCCCGAGACCAGCGTGGGCCGAGCCGTGTGTCGCACGCATCATCTGACCGCTTTCGCCGCCAGCCTGTTTGTTCCCGCCGACGCCGTCTCCTTCATCATTCCTGTGAGCATTACAACTCAACTCAGAGGACATTTGCTTTTTCAGAATACTATTAATAATATTTTTTCAAATTAAAGGGTTAGTTCACCCAAAAATGAAAATTAGCCTGTGTTTTACTCCAAGCCTTTCAATGGGGGTAAGCGGGTGCTTTTTGTAAACAGTCCAGAAGACGTGAAATAAAGACATAGGCCAGAACGGCTTCCGCGTATGACAGTCAGCGGAAGTGAGAAAAAAGTGTTTAATATGGTTGAAATATGGATTTTTCTTACAAAAATGCATGGATTCGCTACAGGAGGCCTTTATTCACGCCCCGGAGTGTCACAGTTGCCTACTGTGAGGAGCGAGGAACGAGGGATTTCACACTGACCAGTCTTTAATAATCCACAAGAGGAAACACGGTAGCCAGGAGACACACGTAGTACAATGACGTTAAGAACCGACAAACACAGACTAGGGCTAAATACACAGGATAATTGGGAAGACACAGGTGTACGGGATGACTAATTAAACTAAATGAGGACAGGAACAAGACCAAATAAGGGAACACTAGAACAGAAACAGGGGCAAAACAGAACATAGACAGTCCAGAATCCTGACATATCGCCCCCTTCCCGGAAGGTGCGTCTTCGCACCGTAGAACAACAGAAGGGGGGAATGGGTGGGAACTAAGGAGGAGGCTTAGGAGGACGACGGACGCCCGGGAGGGGGCCAACAGACAGAGACCAGGGAGGCGACGAAGGAGGGAGGAGCCAGGGAGGAGACCGGAGGGGCCCGGAGCAGGAAGAGCCAAGCAGGACCCAGGCCACAGCCATGATGGCGACCCACGGTGGAGCCGACGGAGGGAGGAGCCATGGAGGAGGAATGGCCGAGTCGGAGACGGAGAGCCAACGAGCCAGGGGGATGCCGAGGATCCGGGGGGCCAGGGTGGAGCCGAGGGCTCTGGCGACCGAGGCGGAGATCCGGAGGGAGTCCTGAGGCGATGGCGGGTCGACACCCGACCAAGGCAGAGCCAGAGGGACGAGGGAGCTGGTGGATCTCGATGGGTGACGGTGGAGGCGAAGGAGCTAGGAGCCGAGGTGGAGCTGCTGGGTCTACGGGCCGAGGCGGAGTCTGGGCCTCGGAGGCCGGAGGCGGAGGTGAGGGATTCTCCAGCCATGGCGACGCTGGAGGATGGCAGACCCGCGGCGCTCGCACCGAAATGATGGTGGGCTGAGGGCGAGCACAGGGGCTGCCAGACGACAGCAGTGGAGGAGGCAGGAGCGGGTGTGAGGGCGGGCATTTGTGAGCCTCCGGGCATTCAGGGCTAAACTCTGGATCGGGAGCCCCCTCTAGGCTGAACACGGGAACAGGATGGCGCTCTGGAGGAGCGGACACTTGAGGGCGCTTTCGAGGAGCGGGCACTGGAGGGCACTCTGGACTGGATTCGGGGATTAGAGCCCTCTCCTCTTCGGTGTGGCACATTCGCCGCGCCATACTCAGCTCACCCTCAGCCGTGGTGCAGGGGGCGGAGCTCCTCTCCGCGCTCACACCGTCCGCGGCTTTCTCCCTCGTGACGGGCATTGTCGCCGGCTCTCGCACCTGGTCTGACGGGTTCAGCTCTACGTCCGGGGCGATCCTCTGCTCAGTCGCTCGGCTTTTGCTCCAGCAGGAGGAGGAGAAATTCCGGGCGAAGAAGGGCATCCATGAGGGAACAACGGAAAACAAAACACTGAGCGAAAACGGGAAACATAAAAACGGAGGGTATACAAATGGAGGTTACTGTTTGTAGGTCGATTCTTCTGTCACGGTTGCCTACTGTGAGGAGCGAGGAACAAGGAATTTCACACTGAACAGTCTTTAATAATCCACAGGAGGAAACACAGGGTAGCCAGGAGACACACGTAGTACAATGACGTTAAGAACCGACAAACACAGACTGGGGCTAAATACACAGGATAATTCGGAAGACACAGGTGTACGGGATGACTAATTAAACTAAACAAGGACAGGAACAAGACCAAATAAGGGAACACTAGAACAGAAACAGGAGCAAAACAGAACATAGACAGTCCAGAATCCTGACACGGAGCCGTGTGAGGGACCTTTTATTATGGATGCACGCACTTTATTTCACGTCTTCTGAACTGTTGACAACCAACACCCACTTACCCCCATTGAAAGGCTTGGAGGGGCCAGGACAATTTTTTATATAACTCCGATTGGATTCGTCTGAAAGAAGAACCCTTTAACCTTAATTCTGTCCAGACGTAGTAGTAATGATTCTTTAAAATAGCTTAAAATACACTAGTCAAAATTTGAAGTGGATTAAAACCTAAATGCATTCTTGTCTTAGGACAACTTTGATCAACTTTTTTTTAACCACTTCAAATGTTGACTACTATATATATGATTATTCTGTTATTTTATATGTATCTTATTTTAAATTAACATTTATCTTTATATTATACTATTTTAGTAGTAAAGATTCTTTACATTTTTTGTATTTCTTTTTTTCTGAAGTTTAATATATACAAAATGTTATTTAAATTTTTTTATTAATGTAATATAATGTAATTGTTTTAATCTATATTATGTTATATTATATTATATTATAATTTAAAAAAAATAATTAAAGTTATATAAATTAGTAATTTTTTTTTGTATTTTCAAACGTCTTTTTTTTAATCAGCCTTCCTTCTGTCCGAGCATTGTTGTAATGGTGTATTTACCACTATGTTTGACGTATATCTAATATATTTTGAAATCATTAAAAAAAATTAAGTGTTTTATTATTTTTATATTTTAAAAGTTTAATATATATAAAATGTTAATTTTAAATAAATTTTTATTAATTTTATATAGTTTAATTGAAATTTTTCAAAACTCATATATTATATTATATTATATTATATTA
>NW_015627539.1:309103-311609 GCF_001515625.1 Sinocyclocheilus rhinocerous
CGGTGTGGCACATTCGCCGCGCCATACTCAGCTCACCCTCAGCCGTGGTGCAGGGGGCGGAGCTCCTCTCCGCGCTCACACCGTCCGCGGCTTTCTCCCTCGTGACGGGCATTGTCGCCGGCTCTCGCACCTGGTCTGACGGGTTCAGCTCTACGTCCGGGGCGATCCTCTGCTCAGTCGCTCGGCTTTTGCTCCAGCAGGAGGAGGAGAAATTCCGGGCGAAGAAGGGCATCCATGAGGGAACAACGGAAAACAAAACACTGAGCGAAAACGGGAAACATAAAAACGGAGGGTATACAAATGGAGGTTACTGTTTGTAGGTCGATTCTTCTGTCACGGTTGCCTACTGTGAGGAGCGAGGAACAAGGAATTTCACACTGAACAGTCTTTAATAATCCACAGGAGGAAACACAGGGTAGCCAGGAGACACACGTAGTACAATGACGTTAAGAACCGACAAACACAGACTGGGGCTAAATACACAGGATAATTCGGAAGACACAGGTGTACGGGATGACTAATTAAACTAAACAAGGACAGGAACAAGACCAAATAAGGGAACACTAGAACAGAAACAGGAGCAAAACAGAACATAGACAGTCCAGAATCCTGACACGGAGCCGTGTGAGGGACCTTTTATTATGGATGCACGCACTTTATTTCACGTCTTCTGAACTGTTGACAACCAACACCCACTTACCCCCATTGAAAGGCTTGGAGGGGCCAGGACAATTTTTTATATAACTCCGATTGGATTCGTCTGAAAGAAGAACCCTTTAACCTTAATTCTGTCCAGACGTAGTAGTAATGATTCTTTAAAATAGCTTAAAATACACTAGTCAAAATTTGAAGTGGATTAAAACCTAAATGCATTCTTGTCTTAGGACAACTTTGATCAACTTTTTTTTAACCACTTCAAATGTTGACTACTATATATATGATTATTCTGTTATTTTATATGTATCTTATTTTAAATTAACATTTATCTTTATATTATACTATTTTAGTAGTAAAGATTCTTTACATTTTTTGTATTTTTTTCTGAAGTTTAATATATACAGGCTGTACAAGTACGAGATCCAGGTCAAGACCGGCTGGGCTTACGGAGCAGGTGAGATGCGGATGTTTCGCAGATCATCAGTAGGTTAGGAAAGTCTGACCGTCCACTTAGACTGAAAGAGACCATCCGATCGAAATGTTAAAGAGACTAGTTCTGCCTCACTGTATCCAGGTGTCTGTGAAGGTGCCAGAATTTACGGCCAAAAAAGGGCAGTTGTCTATTATCAATAGTGTAGATATGTGAAGCACAATGAACACAATGAATTCATGTCACCAAATTTAACATAAGTGAAATTTGCGTGTGGTTAAAATTGCAGATTCCTAGATAAATTCCTAAATAATACTATTAGTTGGCTTTTTTATATATATTTTCAATTCGTTTTTATTTTTGTAGTTTCCATTTTTTATTTTAGTTAAAGTTTTAGCTATTTTGTTGTGTGTTTTTGTCATTTTCAAATATGTCTATTTAGTTTTAGTTCATTTTTATTTCCGTTTTAGTTTTACTTATTTTACTATACCATGTTATAGTACACAAATGAGAAACGTTGCTTTGGCCTCTAACTCAAATACGTTTTAGGTTTTTTTCTTCTTCAATTAATGTTCATTTTATTTCAAGTAACATTTTTTAAATGTTATGTGTTATTTTAGTATCATGAAAATACTATTATAGTTTTATTTTTTTATATATAATTTGAATTAGTTTTTATTTTTGTATTTTACATTTCGTTTCGATTTTAGATCAAATATTAGTGTTGTGTTTTTGTCCTTTTTTTAATATGTCTATATCATTTTTTATTTATTTTGTCATTTTTAGTTAGTTTTGTTATTTTAGTACATGAAGTTAAACTATATTAAAATGAGAAATCTTGCTTTGGCCACTAACTGAAATAATTAAAAATAGTTTTTTAATGTTTTAGTTTATTTAAGTTGCCTTTATTTCAAGTAAGAAAAATGTTTTTTTTTTATGGTTTTGGTTTTAGTTAACTATAATAACCCTGGTGGTGTCTGAGGCTTGTTTGTTTACATCAGATCAGTTACCCACAGACTGTCAGGTTTATGCATTCGAGCGATGAATATCCCTCAATGAGTGACTGGCAGTTGTCTGGAGTGAGCTGGCTGGAGTCTGAGCTCTTTATTCCCGCTGCAGGAACCACGGCTCACGTCGGCATCAGTCTTCACGGCAGTGAGAGCCGCAGTGGACACAGACACCTGGACAGCGTCGGCGCTTTCGCTCGAAACAGCCTGGACATCTTCCACATGGCCTCCGACAGCAGCCTGGGCAGCGTGCTGAAGATCCGCGTGTGGCACGACAACAAAGGTACTGAACGGATCGGCCTTGAACAACACGAGCAGTGTGGAGTCAGGATAAACCTCTCTCTCTCTGTCTGTCTGTCTGTCAGGTCTGTCTCCTGCATGGCTGCTCCAGTACGTCCTGGTGAAGGACCTG
>NW_015627539.1:314283-319831 GCF_001515625.1 Sinocyclocheilus rhinocerous
TATATTATATTATATTATATTATATTATATTAAAGTATAGTTTAGGAGGTATGGTCTGATGGGATAGTGATAAAGCAGTGTCATCTGTCAGGAGCGTTCGGTGACTCGTAGTCTGGTGGTGGTGCTGGTGTGTGTGATCGGACTGCTGTGTTACGCTGTGGCCGGTGCTATAATGCGCAAGCTGGATCAGATGGACCTGAGACGGGCCTCTGTGGTGCCGCTGTGTGGGAAGGACGGGCTGTACAAGTACGAGATCCAGGTCAAGACCGGCTGGGCTTACGGAGCAGGTGAGATGCGGATGTTTCGCAGATCATCAGTAGGTTAGGAAAGTCTGACCGTCCACTTAGACTGAAAGAGACCATCCGATCGACATGTTAAAGAGACTAGTTCTGCCTCACTGTATCCAGGTGTCTGTGAAGGTGCCAGAATTTACGGCCAAAAAAGGGCAGTTGTCTATTATCAATAGTGTAGATATGTGAAGCACAATGAACACAATGAATTCATGTCACCAAATTTAACATAAGTGAAATTTGCGTGTGGTTAAAATTGCAGATTCCTAGATAAATTCCTAAATAATACTATTAGTTGGCTTTTTTATATATATTTTCAATTCGTTTTTATTTTTGTAGTTTCCATTTTTTATTTTAGTTAAAGTTTTAGCTATTTTGTTGTGTGTTTTTGTCATTTTCAAATATGTCTATTTAGTTTTAGTTCATTTTTATTTCCGTTTTAGTTTTACTTATTTTACTATACCATGTTATAGTACACAAATGAGAAACGTTGCTTTGGCCTCTAACTCAAATACGTTTTAGGTTTTTTTCTTCTTCAATTAATGTTCATTTTATTTCAAGTAACATTTTTTAAATGTTATGTGTTATTTTAGTATCATGAAAATACTATTATAGTTTTATTTTTTTATATATAATTTGAATTAGTTTTTATTTTTGTATTTTACATTTCGTTTCGATTTTAGATCAAATATTAGTGTTGTGTTTTTGTCCTTTTTTTAATATGTCTATATCATTTTTTATTTATTTTGTCATTTTTAGTTAGTTTTGTTATTTTAGTACATGAAGTTAAACTATATTAAAATGAGAAATCTTGCTTTGGCCACTAACTGAAATAATTAAAAATAGTTTTTTAATGTTTTAGTTTATTTAAGTTGCCTTTATTTCAAGTAAGAAAAATGTTTTTTTTTTATGGTTTTGGTTTTAGTTAACTATAATAACCCTGGTGGTGTCTGAGGCTTGTTTGTTTACATCAGATCAGTTACCCACAGACTGTCAGGTTTATGCATTCGAGCGATGAATATCCCTCAATGAGTGACTGGCAGTTGTCTGGAGTGAGCTGGCTGGAGTCTGAGCTCTTTATTCCCGCTGCAGGAACCACGGCTCACGTCGGCATCAGTCTTCATGGCAGTGAGAGCCGCAGTGGACACAGACACCTGGACAGCGTCGGCGCTTTCGCTCGAAACAGCCTGGACATCTTCCACATGGCCTCCGACAGCAGCCTGGGCAGCGTGCTGAAGATCCGCGTGTGGCACGACAACAAAGGTACTGAACGGATCGGCCTTGAACAACACGAGCAGTGTGGAGTCAGGATAAACCTCTCTCTCTCTGTCTGTCTGTCTGTCAGGTCTGTCTCCTGCATGGCTGCTCCAGTACGTCCTGGTGAAGGACCTGCAGTCGGCCAGCACTTATTTCTTCCTGGTTGAGGAGTGGCTCTCGGTCGACAATGAGAAAACAGACGGCAGAGTCGAGATAGAGGTGGAAGCCTCAGGTAAAGCCCCGCCTCCACAGATGCAACACCTGTTGTGATTGGTTGGAGCTGGAATTAGATTAATAAGGTCATGAATATTTAGAGAATGGATAAGGGTAAGAACCAATCATAATGCTTTAAGAAGTGGAAATTAAGTCCTTTAAATTCTCTGTTTGCTCATAATGTTCGTGAATATTAACAGTAATGCGTTGCTGCTAATAAGAAGTTACATTACATTGTTAGTTTTAGTGGACAGTAAACCTAATGCAGGCCCTCCATAATGAAAAACTAACTGTATTCACCTAAAATACAGGATAGAGTTAGGTGCATTTCATTGACAAAACAACTTTTTTCCTGTTTTTGTTACTAAATTAGGCTAAATTGGAACAAAATTTAAATTGGGTGTGTATGTGTATATATATGAATGTGTATGAATATATATGTATTTATAATAAAATGAATGTAAAATATAAAAACATATTATGTAAAGTATTTATTTATATGAATATATAGAAAATAGTATAAAAGAAGAAATGTTAAATACAATATTAAATATTTTTATAATAACATTTTAATATTAAATAACCATCACATATGGATGTTAGGGTGTGTGTGTGTGTGTGTGTGTGTGTGTGTGTGTACGTGTGTATATATATAATTTTTTTAACATGAAAAATTTATGAAAAAATTATATTAAAATAAAAAAAAAATGATAATATGTTAACTGTTCGGTGACTCGTAGTCTGGTGGTGGTGCTGGTGTGTGTGATCGGACTGCTGTGTTACGCTGTGGCCGGTGCTATAATGCGCAAGCTGGATCAGATGGACCTGAGACGGGCCTCTGTGGTGCCGCTGTGTGGGAAGGACGGGCTGTACAAGTACGAGATCCAGGTCAAGACCGGCTGGGCTTACGGAGCAGGTGAGATGCGGATGTTTCGCAGATCATCAGTAGGTTAGGAAAGTCTGACCGTCCACTTAGACTGAAAGAGACCATCCGATCGACATGTTAAAGAGACTAGTTCTGCCTCACTGTATCCAGGTGTCTGTGAAGGTGCCAGAATTTACGGCCAAAAAAGGGCAGTTGTCTATTATCAATAGTGTAGATATGTGAAGCACAATGAACACAATGAATTCATGTCACCAAATTTAACATAAGTGAAATTTGCGTGTGGTTAAAATTGCAGATTCCTAGATAAATTCCTAAATAATACTATTAGTTGGCTTTTTTATATATATTTTCAATTCGTTTTTATTTTTGTAGTTTCCATTTTTTATTTTAGTTAAAGTTTTAGCTATTTTGTTGTGTGTTTTTGTCATTTTCAAATATGTCTATTTAGTTTTAGTTCATTTTTATTTCCGTTTTAGTTTTACTTATTTTACTATACCATGTTATAGTACACAAATGAGAAACGTTGCTTTGGCCTCTAACTCAAATACGTTTTAGGTTTTTTTCTTCTTCAATTAATGTTCATTTTATTTCAAGTAACATTTTTTAAATGTTATGTGTTATTTTAGTATCATGAAAATACTATTATAGTTTTATTTTTTTATATATAATTTGAATTAGTTTTTATTTTTGTATTTTACATTTCGTTTCGATTTTAGATCAAATATTAGTGTTGTGTTTTTGTCCTTTTTTTAATATGTCTATATCATTTTTTATTTATTTTGTCATTTTTAGTTAGTTTTGTTATTTTAGTACATGAAGTTAAACTATATTAAAATGAGAAATCTTGCTTTGGCCACTAACTGAAATAATTAAAAATAGTTTTTTAATGTTTTAGTTTATTTAAGTTGCCTTTATTTCAAGTAAGAAAAATGTTTTTTTTTTATGGTTTTGGTTTTAGTTAACTATAATAACCCTGGTGGTGTCTGAGGCTTGTTTGTTTACATCAGATCAGTTACCCACAGACTGTCAGGTTTATGCATTCGAGCGATGAATATCCCTCAATGAGTGACTGGCAGTTGTCTGGAGTGAGCTGGCTGGAGTCTGAGCTCTTTATTCCCGCTGCAGGAACCACGGCTCACGTCGGCATCAGTCTTCACGGCAGTGAGAGCCGCAGTGGACACAGACACCTGGACAGCGTCGGCGCTTTCGCTCGAAACAGCCTGGACATCTTCCACATGGCCTCCGACAGCAGCCTGGGCAGCGTGCTGAAGATCCGCGTGTGGCACGACAACAAAGGTACTGAACGGATCGGCCTTGAACAACACGAGCAGTGTGGAGTCAGGATAAACCTCTCTCTCTCTGTCTGTCTGTCTGTCAGGTCTGTCTCCTGCATGGCTGCTCCAGTACGTCCTGGTGAAGGACCTGCAGTCGGCCAGCACTTATTTCTTCCTGGTTGAGGAGTGGCTCTCGGTCGACAATGAGAAAACAGACGGCAGAGTCGAGATAGAGGTGGAAGCCTCAGGTAAAGCCCCGCCTCCACAGATGCAACACCTGTTGTGATTGGTTGGAGCTGGAATTAGATTAATAAGGTCATGAATATTTAGAGAATGGATAAGGGTAAGAACCAATCATAATGCTTTAAGAAGTGGAAATTAAGTCCTTTAAATTCTCTGTTTGCTCATAATGTTCGTGAATATTAACAGTAATGCGTTGCTGCTAATAAGAAGTTACATTACATTGTTAGTTTTAGTGGACAGTAAACCTAATGCAGGTCCTCCATAATGAAAAACTAACTATTCACCTAAAATACAGGATAGAGTTAGGTGCATTTCATTGACAAAACAACTTTTTTCCTGTTTTTGTTACTAAATTAGGCTAAATTGGAACAAAATTTAAATTGGGTGTGTATGTGTATATATATGAATGTGTATGAATATATATGTATTTATAATAAAATGAATGTAAAATATAAAAACATATTATGTAAAGTATTTATTTATATGAATATATAGAAAATAGTATAAAAGAAGCGGTACATGTAAATATTTTCAAAATATATGCTGTATGTGTGTGTATTTATATATACATAATAAATATACACAGTACACACACATATACTATGTAAACAAAAACTTTTATTTTAGATGCGATTAATCGTTTGACAGCACTAATTTAAATGTATAGCTCCCAACTATGCTCAGTTGGAGTGGGCTGTTATGTAGGTATTATATACTAACTAGTTAGCCTACTTAGTACAGCAAGTGTTCACTTCTGCCTCATGCCCCATTAACACATCACTCACTGCGCACAAATGAGTGAAAGCCCAGCGCTCGCCAGTGTCCGCTGATAACGCTTGCCCAGCTTCCTTCTGCTGACTCTGTGCTTCCTGTGTGCAGAGGAGGCGGAGCTGCGCGAGCGGCCGCGGCTGCTGTCCTGGGAGCTGCAGAGGGCCGTGTGTGAGAGTCACGTCTGGTTTTCTCTGTGGGAGCGTCCTCCACGGAGCCCCTTCACGCGGCTGCAGCGGCTCACCTGCTGCGCTCTGCTCATGCAGCTCTGCATGCTGGCCAACGCCGTGTGGTACGGCACCGTCTCCTACGGCAACAGGTGAAGCAGCGGCCCTCAATTTACTGTGCAATTATATTGTATTGAAAATATGATTAATGTGTGAACGTGTGTTTAGCTCTATGCCGGTGTCTGCTCTGGTCTCGGTGAATGCGGAGACGCTGTGGGCGGGGCTTGTGAGCTGTCTGCTGGTCTATCCTGTCTACCTGCTCGTCTTCTGTCTGTTCAGACTCAGCCGCAGTAAGGTGAGACACACACATACACACACACACAGACACACACACACACATACACACACACACACACACACACACACACACAGACACACACACACATACAG
>NW_015627539.1:319855-325458 GCF_001515625.1 Sinocyclocheilus rhinocerous
CTGCAAAGCTGCCTGAAAAACTATCCGCAAGTGCACCTAGGGCAAAAGCTGCTTTAAACGCAAAGGATGGTCACACCAAATGTTGATTTAATTTAGTTAATAGAAGTTATTTGATAAAGAAAATCTATTAATGACACTATTTTAATGACATTTAATGACAGCATTCTCATTTTACAGCATTTTTACACAAGTGCCTAAAACTGTTAACAGTACTGTAGCTTTGCGGGTAGGTTTCTTGAAGCGTCTTGGAGACGTTGGCACAGTTCTTCTGGATTGAGTCTGTCTCAGTTTTTTCTGTTTCTTCATGTCATTCCAGACAGACTGATGATGATCAGATCAGATCTCTGTGTGGAGCAAACAAAAATCTCACTGGATTATGACAATTAATGGCTAAATGAATGTTTGGAAATGTAAACTGATATTTCCTACTGACACACTACAGCAAAAGATAGAAATAACTGACTTAAAACCATTTTTTAGCTGCTGAAAATACTAGTGTTCTGATGATTTTGGCCTCCACTGTAAGATCATCTGTTCAGACATCACCGCAGCGCAGTGGTAAGTGAAAAGCTGTTTCTCTGTTGATGACGGTCAGGTCTCTGTGGAGCAGCTTCCTCCTCAGGTGGACCAGGAGTCTCTGGAGATCGATGACTTCCTGGATAACTCACTGACAGGAAGCTCTTTTCTGATGCTGAATGGCATTCCTGGAGAGGTACGTTCAAATACTGTTGGAGAAGTACTTAACTGTGATTTCCACTGATCCACAAACAGAAACCACTACTTACTTACTAACTGACCAAAACGGTTTATTTATTTAATAATTATTTTTATATTCACTTATTTGTTTATTTAGAAGTCATTTTTATTTATTTGTTTTTTAATTGGTTATAAGTAGATTTATTATTTTTATTAATGAATTTTTATTTATTTTTATATAAGGTATTTTTATATTTTGTTATATTCTACATTTATATTTCTATATGTTCATTAATTTTTCACATATTTCTTTTAAGAAATATTTTTGATTTAATTTGTTTTTAATTTATATATTTTTATATATTTATATATAATATATATTATCAGTTTCTTTTTCAATAATCTAGTTCTTCACTAAACCCTGGCATTGTGTACTATGAATATTGTTAGTATAAGTTACTTTGGACAAAAGTATTTGCTAAAGTGTGTGTGTGCTTGTGTGTACATTAGCCTGATTGGTGAATTTCATTCGACTCTCATTGTAGTAAATGATTCTGTTTTGGAATTTTTTGATGCCGGTCTATCTGTTATTCAAAGGGAGAACACAATATATGTATTTGTATTTATTCCGACAGAGACCCAGATGTGTTTCTCTCGTACCTTTCATGAGGTGCAAATTGAAATGCTCTCGCCGAATACTTTGTTTGCGTGCTCCAACTGATGCACAGAAACACAAAGGCCGAGAGAAACCTTGACGAAGACCTTCTTATCATTATGTTTGTTAGTCATAGCTGATTTGTTTCCATTTCTCTGCGGTGCGGGGGGGAGGACAAGCTAAATGTAATGGTTTGAAAATGAAAGGTGCTTTTGTCGTCTTCGTAACATTTGAATGTGCTGCAGTTGAGTCTGTCACAGCCGTCACCGAATGTCACATTTCCAGGCCGTTTTCTATTCAAATGCAAAACATGATGAACCGACTGACAATCTAAAGAAGTATGAGGTACAAAACTGAGACAAGAAGCTCCATTTAGATTCCAGCCGTGAACTGTGAGGGGAGCAAATATATATATATATATACGGCAGCAAACACGTATCCTGAGATGAACTGAGTGTATCGTGCTCCTGCAGAGGAATGAGCTCACTGCTGTTTCTCTCTCTCTGCAGACATACTCAGAGGAGACCAACATTGACCTGCCCACGCCGTCCACTAAGAGGTAAGCATGAGGTCACCGAAGCGCTAAAGCACAGCTCATTAAACACAGACCTGCAGGATGCAAAACATCCTTTACATCCCACACACAACAAATACACCACTGAATGAAAGAGTGAATAACTGAGCGAGAATGAACAAATGACTAAAGTCAATCTGTGGTTAATCCTAACTGAAACTATTCAAACTTGTTTTTGTTAGTTGAAATACAGCTAAAATCAAATATACCGTATTGGCCCGAATATAAGACGACCCTTATTATAAGACGACACCCCTTTTTCCAGATGTACCTTTTGGAAAAAGGCTTTTTAAAAACCAAATCTTGTTTTTTCTCAGTAAAACACATTTTGTCTTCAATTATTTTCAAATTGCATATTTTTCCTATTTTAATTTTTGTTTTGAAAGTATGGTAAAAACTGGTAAACTGTACCAACAATCACATTTAAAAAATATGCACTTTTTGATATACCATTAAAAAAAACAAAACAGGTAGCCCATCTGAATTAGGACATTTAGGCTATCCATCTAATAGTAGCCTACCAAAATCTTATTAACAGTAGAAGTTAAATCTTACTGTAGTCTTCAAATCTGGGTACTGTCTTACGTTTTAAAATCACAAAGGGAGTTTGGTGCCATCAGGCTAACGTGACAGTCACGACTCATGCAGCTGTAAGGTTTTCTTTCTCTTTTGTTTTTACTTGCAATCTTTACAACAGGCACTACATTATGTATTTCATGGCACACTCGTTTTATGCGTATTTGGCGCCACCTAGTGTTGTGGGTGTATTATTGACATGTCAAAGTCTAGACCCTGAATATAAGACAATCGCGTTTTTTCAGATGTATTTCCAAGAAAAAAACATCATCTTATATTCGGGTCAATACGGTAATATAATATTAGATGAAAAACTTGATGAGCTGAAACTAAATTAGAAATGTTGCCTTTGCATCTAACTGAAATGAAATTTGGAGTACTAAAATTGCTGAAACTAAAACTGAAATAAAAATATTGAAAAAAACGAATACAAATACTAAACACAAAAATACTAAAACTTGAATTAAAATGAAAACTGAGCCGGCGCCAATAGCCTAGTGGGCAGTGTGCCGGCATATAGTGCCGTTGTGCTCCGGGCGTCCTGAGTTCGAGTCCCGGCTCGTGGACATTTCCCGATCCCGCCCCCCCCTTTCTCTCTCCTACTTCGCTTCCTGTCACTGCTATACTGTCCTATAAAAATGCCAAAAATAAATCTTAAAAAAAAAAACAGAAAACTGAAAAATAAAAATCTACTCCAAAATATTAATGCATGCTATAATATTATATAAATAATAAATTAACAATGGAGTGAATAAACTTGTATTGAGTAATGTATGTGTTGGGTTTGTTTATTTATTTTTAGTTTTTTAACAACGTTGAATAATCCAGAGGTGGTGGGTAAAAATTGATCAAATAAACAACTGAGTGAAAATTAATGTGTGGTTGAATAAATTTATTTAATAAATGATATTGAATAAAGGATTGATTGAGTGAAAATGCATGAGTGAATGAAAAGCAATTCACTGAATAATAAGTGAATAAGTGAATGATTCAAAAACAGATGCATTAAGAGAGCATAAGTGAATCAAATAGTCAGTGAACGATTCAAAAAGTGAGTATAAATGAATCAGAGATTCAGTGAATGACTGAACGAGTGAGTGTGAATAAATCACAGTCAATAAGTTAGTGAGTGAATAAGTGAATGAATGATTCAAAAAGTGAAAGAATTAAGTGAGCTTGAATGAATAAAAGCGTCAGTGAATGACTGAACTAGTGAGTGTGAATGAGTCAGTGAGTAAAGGACTGAATGAAAGAATGATTCAGAAAGTGAATGAACTGAGCATAAGTGAATCAAACACTCAGTGATCGACTAATCAAGTGAGAGTGTGAATGAATCGGAGTCAGTGATTTACTGAGTGAATGAATGAATGAATTTAAGTGAGCGTAAGTGAATCAAATAGTCAGTGAACGATTCAAAAAGTGAGTATAAATAAATCAGAGATTCAAGAGTTTGTGAGTGAATGAATAACAATGAATGAACAACTGAATGTGAGTCAGCACAAGAGCAAATGAGCGAGCGAATCAGACTGAATCTCTGAGCTTGTTCTTCTGCTGTAGTCTTCAGAGGTGGAGCATTCCTGACTGTGATTGGCCGGATGTGTTGACCGACCCGTCTGTGGAGATGGGGCCGGTGTTCCCGCCTCGGCTCAAGAGAGGTCAGGGCAGCAGACATCTGGGTGTGGACATTCCCTTCAGTCCCGACGAGGTGGACACGGTCTATGACAACAGCCACAGGAACAAATACTTCTCATCCTCAGGTGACACGCTGGCCTCTGGCCTCTCCTGTACTTGTTTATTTTTGCATACTTAGTACTTAAGTACGTACTTAGTGCATAGAGCTGGTTGTTGATTGGATGCTGGTTTTGATTGACAGATGAGGATCTAATCAAGCGCATTCTGGCCGATGGACAGCTGCTGTCTCAGACGGACAGTGACATGGGCGATCTGTAAGTCACACACAGTTTCTCATCTGCACTTCAGAGTGTCTGTAAACAGGGCCGTCCTTTGGGCGGTGCAACTGGTGCGCTCGCACCGGGCCCCGCGCTTTGAGATTTAAAAAAATACTTAATTAACATCGACTGGGAAATTTCCGATGCACACAAAGGTAGTAGAGTCCATAAAATGAAATTTTCAAATAGAAATAATATAAAGGACATAAAATAATATAAAAAAACAGTATTATACTGTGTATATTTAGTGCAGCATATATGTGAATGAAATGGCATCAGATTCATCTTAAATTTGGTGGTTGTTCTTCAGTGCTCATATGTTTGTTTGTTTTTTGTCTTTCATGAATTATGCATTGATCAACTTTCAAGTGCATGAACGCCTCATTAAAAAGTCTGTTTAAACACGTTTTATAGCATATACACTATCGTTCAAAAGGTTTTTTTTATGTTTTTGAAAAGTCTCTTATGGCTGACTTTTTTTGATCAAAAATACAGTAAAACCAGTAATATTGTGATATATTATTACAATTTAAATGATCAATTATTCATTTTGTGCTCAATTATTAATAATGGTGCTGACTATTATTATATGTTGAAAGTTTTTGCTACTTAATTTTTTTGTGGAAAGTGTGATACTTTTTTACAGCATTTATTTGAAATAGAAATCTTTTATAACATTATGAATGTCTTTACTGTCACTTTTGATCAGTTTAATGTGTCCTTGCTGAATGAAAGTTGTTTGTGTTTAGCTCCAGTATATTCGGTGATAAGACGGAGGTGATTCTACTTCAAAAGATGAATGAACCTGTTCCGTGTGGAACATTTAGACGAGACCCTCCCAAAACTGCCTTTACTTCACGCACAGGTACACACACACACTGGGTGGGGCTTGTCCTGTCCAGCAGCCTATCAATGTGGCTGGGGCGGAGCTTCAGCGAGGGCGTGGCTCTGATGTGGCTCATCTCCTGCATTGCCAGTTTCCTGTCGTCATTCCTCCTCCTCGAACCTCTGAAGGTACATACACGCACAACAGCAGATGGAAAAAAAAAGAAAACAGATACAATAGAAATAGAATAGAGCAAGCTTAGATTAGAGAAGCTAGTGTTAGTTTTTTTTTTTTTTTTTAAGAAAACAAGCAGTTAGTAAATGAATA
>NW_015627539.1:330158-360380 GCF_001515625.1 Sinocyclocheilus rhinocerous
CACTCACTCACTCACTCACTCACTCACTCACTCACTCACTCACTCACTCACTCACTCACTCACTCACTCACTCACTCACTCACTCACTCACTCACTCACTCACTCACTCACTCACTCACTCACTCACTCACTCACTCACTCACTCACTCACTCACTCACTCACTCACTCACTCACTCACTCACTCGCTCACTCACTCACTCACTCACTCACTCACTCACACACACACACACACAGATGTAGCTCTTTTAGCATTACACAACTATTGTCCAGCAACAAACACAGGAGCATGTAGACTAGAGTTTTGTCTTTCCGTGTTGTCTTGTTCACCGATCTGTCGGGTCAGACTCCATGCAGTCAGTCTGACAGAAGTGTGTGTGTGTGTGTGTGTGTATGTGTTGATGTATGAGATCAGACAGAGGAAGGTGAGCTGACAGTATGTTGATGTAGTGTTTTCGACAGGTGGCTGCTGTTTCACACCATGAGCCTCTCTGAGTGTCACAGTCCGTTTGTAACACACACACACTCACGTCTCTAACTTGTCTGATCCTCTGTCTGCAGTCGTGAAGATGTGTGGGCATGGCTCTCAGACTCCGTGTTACCACGGTTACTGGATGGACCTGACCTAATGGAGAAGACGGGCAGCCTTCTGATAAGTCGACCCCGCCTCCGACAGCTGAGAGCTCAGCCAGGTGCTCCACCACCACATAAACACAGCTACTTCATAAAAATATAGATAAATATAATATATTATAATAAATATAAATATAATACAATAAATATAATGTAATATTATTTATTTATTTTTTACATTTATTCAAAGCAACTTATGGAGAAACACATTCTTTAGAGGATAATTCATATGTATGTTTTTATATATATATATACTTTTTATACAAAATATAAACACTGGATTTAGCGGGTTTAACTTTCATTATTGTTGGAAAAAAATAATAACAAAGGCATCAGTGTCTGAGCAAATGCTGAGTTTGAAGCAGAATATTGTTGTTTCAGGAAAGCATTACGTACATAAAGCGGCTCATTTTCTGCTTTTATTACCTTTGATGGTCCTGTGCTCCTGGATCTGCATAAGACTGTATAAAGAACGTCATAAAAGAGGTATAAAGAGGTCAGCACTCGCAGATGGGTGAAATGTTCTTTAATTTTCCCGAGAACAATGAGAACGACAAAGAGTGTTCAAGCAGAGCTGTCAGACTGAGACTCAGAGCATTTCATTCTGACTGAAATTGATTTTTCCTCACAGACACACACATTCATATAAGGTGGATGAGTAACAGGTTCAGAATACACTTCAGTGACCAACAAACTTTGTTCATTTACATTTTCACTACATACAGTGTTGGGGAGTAACTAGTTACATGTAACTGAATTACATAATTACAAAACAAATGTAACTGTAATCAGTTACAGAGAAAATTTTGTAATTAAATTACAGTTGCTTATGCAAATGTTTACGATTACAAAGGGGTTACATCTGAATATTTTCTCACACATACAGATTTGATTAATTTCTTTGCCAAATTGCATTGACTGTTCTAAAACATGAGACACCAATGTTTCAGGAGTTTAGGACACATGCTTATTCGATAACTGTTTTATTTCCTATTTGGGTTTATGTTTATGTTTTATTTTTTAAATTAACTGTTTTTTTTTTTCATAAAGGCATTGTTAGATGCCAGTGTTTCCTGTCATAGCTATGCACAGATTTGATTTCAAAAACAGTATCATAGCTATTAATACTATTTCTTGTTATGATTTGCTAAAGACTGATTTTGTAGTGGCGGTGCTTTAAAATTGAATTATTATAATCTTAATTCAAGTGATGAAGAATTTGGAAAGTCTGACATCAGTGTTGAGCTCTACTGTAAGGTTAACCCTGCCTGCTTTAAATGTTTTAAAATGATTAAAAATTTAGAAAAATTTCGGGGGGAAAAAAATGAAATTTAAATTTAGAAAAGTAATCAAATGTAATCAGTTACATGATTAGTTAGTTAATAAAGTAATTGAAATAGTTATTCTACTAATTACATTTTAAATAGGGTAATTTGTAATCTGTAACTCGTTACATTTCCAAAGTAACCTTCCCAACACTGATACATTCTTAGGAAACAAATAATAAAAGCACGAATCACTCATGAACTTTGACCCCCATCTTTCTTGCTGTCTTCCAGAATGCCCCGGCATTGGCTATTTCCCAGCAGCCTCGTGGTTTGGGTGTGTCCCGGCCGGATGGGCGGAGTCAGCCTCAGAATTGGTGCAGAACTGGAGTATCAGTACAGCTCAGAGCAGCGGGTGAGAGTCACATGATGCATTTGTCTTCTTTTATCGGCCAAACTGAAAATCCCAGGATTCATTACACAGGAGAGTGAAATGTCAGTTGTGAGTTGAAGCTCCTGTGCAAACCATAGGATGGTTTGGGGAACAGGGTGAATTTCAACTGGCAAGGCAATTTAATCTACAAGATTAAAGAAGCTTTGTTCTTCCATGACACCACTTGTAATAACTGTTGTCATCCAAATTTGGCTTTTGATCTCTTGGTTTTTTGTTCTGGAATACAAGGGTCAACTAAACTGGAGGCCGTCAGGCTCCTGGATCAGTGTGCGTTCAGTCTGTACAGATCTCTAGCTGAATTAATCATGACCCAGGCTGATCTTGGATCATGTCTTCTGGTTCAGAGGTTGTCTTTGTTTTCTCCTCTGCTCTGGAGCCTCGTCCGCATGTCAGTGAGATTCTCATGCAGGTTTGATGTGTGTACAGTGTGTGGCACTGGGGTCAGGTGTCTGTCTACAGCAGCGCTGGATTCGTGCAGGATCTCAGCAGGACCATGCAGGACTCCAGAGCTGTGATCAAACAACTCAACACACACCAGTGGCTCGACCCGCTGTGAGTATAAACTCACACACAGACACTGATATATACAGCCAATGCATACTAATTAGTTAGTGAGGAGATGCTCAACAAAAGACTGTGGAAGGAGGAGGAAGTTGTTTTGGAGGGAACTTGTTTTATATTGACTATTTATTGCACACTCATTTGCACCACACAATAGGCCTTTTAGGAAATTGATCAAATCAAAAAAAGAACAACAGTTGGCTTCTCAAAACTGAGCTCAAAATGTATTACCAGTTATCAGTCGTGAAATTATTACCTAATGAAAATAACTTCATAATTGCTAGATTATCAGATACATTATTTAATATTTTCGAATAAATTATTTGTTTTTATTAATTAAATACATTTTTGATTACCAGATTGATAAGCAAAATGTATATTTTTATATTATATTGTATTACATTAGATTAGATGATTTTTTTTTTCTTGTTTAGGCATGTCATAATTCATTGCTTTATTTAAAGATTTAAAAATGTAAAAAATGTAATTATTTTTAATATATATATATATATATATATATGTGACCCTGGACCACATAAATCTTTTTTTGTAAAACATGTTTTATTATATTATATTATATTTATTGATTTTTATTATTGTTTTCTCAATTATTAAATTACTACAGTATTTTATTTTCCTGTAGTCTAATAGACTGGAGGGAACGATACTGAGAACAACTGTCCTCTGATGTTTTGTGTGTTTGTGTTCAGGACCAGGGCTCTATTCGTGGAGTTTCCCCTCTATAACATCAACACCGATCTGTTGGCCGTCTTCACGTTCCTGCTGGAGTTTCCTGTATCTGAGCATGCTCAGTTGAGTCTGGACCTCAAAACCTGCAGCCTCCACACGCTCAGTCACGGCATGGACCTGCCGCTGTTCCTCACGGTAACATCAGCCAATCGCAAAACACTTTTGAAAGCTGATCCTATTATTTCAGTTTTTTTTTTGCTTTCTGAACAAAGGCAGAGGTTCATTAAGTTCTCTCTTTCTCTCACAGCTCCTCCTGCTGGTCTTCGTGATCTATTTTGCTGTACGTGAGAGCGCGGTTGCTTGGAAACAGGGGCGTGGCTACTTCCTGCGTTTGTGGAATGTAGCAAGTGTTTGCAGTCTGCTGTTGGCGATTTGTGTCGCCTCGCTACACCTGAGCCGCTCTGTACTCTCCGCCCACCAATGGGGGTCATTTCTACAAAAACGGGACACTTTTACGGATTTCTTTCCTCTGGCTCAGCAGAACCAGGTTCTGACCCAACTCAGCGCGACTCTGCTCCTCCTACTGGTTCTCAAGGTGAGCAAATGGCAATCAAACCCATAACTTTGGCATTGTTAGAAACATGCTCTACAGTTGGAGCTGCAGAATGCCATGCCTTAATAAATGGTGTAGCGAAGTCTCTACTATAATTTTTTTCAAGTGCTTAGAAATATGGAATAGTGTGAGATGGTGTACTAGATGAAGTTCAGAACTGATAACTACAAGAATGAACCATTGTGCCCTTGAGCAAGGCACTTAACCTCAGGTTATGCCAGCGGGATTGTCCTGTTAATTAGTTTGTTCGGGACAACGAAATGAATGCTAAACGCACATCTGCAAAGTCATAAATTCCCACCTCAAGTTCTTCTCCTGTACACATCAGTCCAGACATCACTAAATATTTAAAGGTTCTGTATATAATATTGACAGCTAGCAGTCCAGTCCAAATTCAGAATATTGGAGGGAGTTGTTTCTCCTGCCCCTCCTACTCAGGCTCGATGCTCATGTGGGTTGCCAGATTGAGCACACGCAAGAAGAACGAGTGCAATTAACAATGGAACAGATGGATGCTGAGGCTTTTTAGGTTGGGTAGAATCTGCCGTTTCTGACCCAGTTCGTTTGCTGGCTTCCATGGCTGCGGTACACAGTGTTTTCCGCCAACTGGCAACCCGGTGTGTCGAAATACTACTGGGTAAATTGGCAGTGGGTGAAATCACAGAGACCACAACAAAAACAGACATTCCGACACAGAACGTACATTTCAAAGTAGAATAACTGGCTGTTGCGTTGTTTTTCAGCAAAACAAGTATGTGAATTTAGCAGGTCTCCTAAATGTCGGCAAACATATTATGGTGTTTTTTTAGGGCTTCAATTCTCAAAGAATTGATTCTGAGCGTAGTTTTTAACAGTAGACTTTGATCTACAGTAGTCAGCATTTGAAGTGCATCAAAATCTTTCATCAAAGTTGTCCTAAAACCTAAAACCAAAATGTGTTCTTATCTTAGAACAACTTTGATGAACTTTTTTGATCCACTTCAAGTGTTGACTACTGTAGTTTTTAACCGCACTCTCAAATGCTCATGAAGAAGAGCGCTTGTGCGTTCAGCTGAGTCATGTAATTGCACCTCGGCTCAGAATGCTTTTATGACGCCAGATTAATGTAAACAGCTCACTGTAAAAACCCTTGTGATTAGCTTCAAACTTTTCAAACTTTATGAATGATTATTTTAGGTTCAAGTGTGTGTAAGGAACAGGAAGCAAGCAGTTTGCAGAGTACGGCTGTTTCTAAAACATGCAGTGCCATCTTCTGTTAAAACCTAAGCTCAGAATCAATTCGAGAGAGAAATGCGATGCATTTGGAAAATCTCAGAATCGATGCAGAATTTCTCGATTCGCGATGCATTGATTTATTTCCTCGGCCCTAGTATTTTTATGCTTTAGTACAGTCAAAAAATCTTGAATAATTCTACAATAATTAATGATATAAAATACAAACCGGCGAGGCATTATTTATCACTCACTTCATTTATCTCTTTTTAGGCATCACACCAGCTGCGTTTCATGAGAGAATGGGGGGTTTTCGGGAGAACGCTAAGGAGATCTTTCTGGGAGCTGCTGACAGTTGCAGTCACTCTACTCGTGTTCCTGTTGGCATACTCACACACCGGACACCTGGTTAGTACACACACACACACACACCATCTGCAAAATGATTTAAACCACATGGACTCATGGTTCCTTGGTAAACACAAACCTGTCAGTGTTTTTTCTGGAAAATGAATAATGCATTTTGTCATGATTATACCGGTGACCTACGCGCATCAACAAATTTCGTACTAATGCAGAGGAAACGAGTACAATTAAAGACATTTATTAGATGCATAAAGGACTTGAGTTCATAAAAGCAGCACATCTCCTTGACGTCAGCCAATTATTTATCTGAACTGAATGTCCGTGTCTTTTAACTATGTACATAACTGAGTGTACGAGGACCTTGATTCTGCCTGAATTACAAATTTCCTAAATTTTCCTGTAAAACTTGGCATGCTGAAGTGACCTTGTGTATAAACTGGGTATTGTTATTAGTTGTTTGTTAAGCCAAGCATCACCATTGCTGTTACTCATACAGAGGGATTTGAGCAAACACACAAAACTAATGTATTAAACATCAGGGCATAGCTTCTTCATGTGGCTTGCTAAGGAGAGTTGTGCTTTTAATTTTTAAAGAAGGTGCAAAATCCCATAGACCAGAATATTATAGAGATTTGGGGTTGGGCTTTTTTGACTTGGGCCAGTAAGCAACCATCACTTCAACAACCACATAACAGTGCCCTAGCAACTTCTTAACAATTCACTGATGACCGTATTGTGGGTTCAGTTGTCTGTGCCTGTGTACTCATTTGTATACGCATGTTTGTGTTTGGATCTGAACACACCACCCTTCCTTAATCCTGAATTATTAAATTAAAATTCCAAGAAATTCTAGGCTGTTTACATAAAGAAAGTGCAAAAAAAACTTTGACACAATGGTGAAGCGGACACAAGAGACTGTTAAATTATCTCCCTCACTCAACTAGAATATTTAATGGGTCAATTATGAGCCATTAGTGAACATTTTATATCTCTTAAAAGCAGTCTGTTCTGATCAATAACTTGAATATTTATTTTCTGGATTTAGTCCAGAACTATGTATAAATTTTTTTTTAAAAAGTTTAGCAAAATCTTAAGACAAGTACGATCTTTTTTTCCTCCCCTCTAGCTTTTCCACTCTGTCATGGAGGGCCACGGAACTGTTAGCTCTACTTGCTTGAAGTTACTAGGCTCTAATGGGCGTGGACTGTTGTCATGGCGACCGGACAGTGGCTCCTCTCCATGTTCTGCTTCCTGTTTCATCTTCTACATTAGCTTCACTCTCCTCCGACTAGTTTTGCTGTGGCTTTTGATCTCGCCGTTGCTAAGGAACTATCGTCGGGCAAGGGCGGAACTGTACCGTCCAGCCGTTGACCTGCAGGACTATGAAATGGTGGAGTTGTTCCTGCGACGCCTCAAAATGTGGATGGGGCTCAGCCGTGCTAAAGAGGTCTGTGTTCTTCCATAATACTCAAGATTCCCTGCCCTTTTGTCAAATGAAAGGTGTTACCAATGTAGCATGTCAAGAATTAGGTCTTCTAGCATGTATCTGATGTATTTATGAACTCTGTGTAGGTTTATGGAAACACAAGTGGATGTTTCTACCCGAGGCACTTGTTGTTTATCCACTGTTTTTTTTGTTTTTTTACCAAAATTGAATAGCTCAATTGATCCCATTTTCCCTTCCATATATTGGTAGTATATTTGTAGAGGGTTTTAATCCAAAGCAATTTGCAGAGCAAAAAAAGATTCCCCCTGAAACACAAGGTCTTGATAAAGCAGAATCTTAGTAACTTTGGGTATGGCTAAAGCTCAGGGTGAGTAAATGGTTGCTGGTCAAACACTCCAAAGAACGAGCCATGAGCTGTTACCATTGGGTTCTTACCCTGGGTTGTTCCCAGGGGATTGTCTTTAGAAAATTATTCAGTAAGTTGCTTTGGATAAATGAGTACTTGCTTCTTACCTACTCTCTAGTATGTTGAGTCACATGTCCTCCAGATTAAACCTTCATCGCATGCCTTTGTCCTTTAAATTACCACCACCTTCTCTTGACCCATTATCCCTTTCTTCCCCAACAGTTCCGGCACAAGGTGCGGTTTGAGGGTATGGAGCTCCCTCCTTCACGTTCCTCTTCAACTAGTGACTGCAAGTCCTTGTGTCTTCCTCCTCTGGACACTCCTGTGGCTCCCCCAACTCCCGACAGCATTGACGGAGGATCTGAGGCCTCCTGGCGTCCCACATCCAGCAGCCCTTGCAGTTTGGCTGAAGCCCCAGGTCTAGGACTTGGCCTCACTTTAGGTCTTGGGGTGATAGTTGGAGGCCAAGGCTGGAAAGAGAGAGCTGAGATGGAGGCAACACTCCGCAGAATCCTCCCAGCATTCGATGCTTTGCTTCTGCAGCTGGACCGGGTAACCCACGCCACAGAGGAACTGTATCGAACAGAGTGCCACCTAGAGAGACTGCTGAGGAAGAGTAGAGGACGGGGCAGAGGGGTACGCCGCCACAGAAGTCTGGAGTCTGCAGGACAGAAGAGACATAGATACAAGGGGACAGACAGGAGTACACAAGTGGCACAATCTCCCCTGAGAACTGTAATAAGTGCACCTGCATCTGAGAGAAATCCTCACAAGAGAGATCGAAGGTCAAGGAAATCAGAGAAGTTCTCACAAATCACAAGTGCTCTTACCACAAGCCTCAATAAGATGGACTTGAGTCCCCACAGGACCAATAGTCTCCAAAAGACTCAAGAAACCCCTAGTACCGAGGTGGTAGATGTTGACAAGACTGAGAAAGGCCCTCGCAAGGCGGACTCGGGTCCCCTCAAAGCAAGTCCACCTGAGGGGGACAGTAGTCAACCTAGAGGCCAAAAGGCTGACAAGGTTTCTCATAAAGTAAAAGGAACCTCCAACAAGGTAGACCCAAATTTCCAAAGGGAATCTGAGGTTGCTGGCTGTGCCAACAAACCCATCCCTACCCCTGTTCCCACTCCAGCATCTGCTTCCTCAACTGCTCCTGTTTCTGCCATAACTACCCCTGTACCGATTCCTCGCTCCCATGAGTGGATTTCTCCCACCAACAGCGAGAACCTTCCCTCCAGCGTGTTCCGGCACCCTGCACACACTACTACGAATCCCACCCGCAAACGCAAGCACAAACCTCCCCCACTTAAAAATAAGGTGCACCCCAACCCAGACAGACCTATCTCAGGACACCCCAAACCTTGAGACCCCAAGGTTCCACCAGTCAGTAGACAAGTACAGGCAAGGATTTGGAATTGAGTTGTAAGGCTTAGGAACTCGAGGAATGTTGAAGCTCAAGGGTTACAGCATTTCATGAAGAAAGGAGGACCTGGTGACAGCAGGTTTTGTAACCAGGCCCTCAAGAAGAGCGAAAGCAATAAAAGTTGCTTAAAACCAAATAATACACCATAGCCTTAAGTTCCAACCCACAAGTCTTTTGATTTGTAATGCCTTACTAAAAGTCTCAAGATGGAAACTGGGTGCAGGTCACCATGGTTTCTACAATCCTCAAGAAGTTCCAGTTGATGCAAGTTGCCCTTTTCCTTCCCCACTTGCAGTGACCTCAAGTCCAACCTCTTGACCCTGGTGGTCAACTGGGTTGAAACCGACAAGAGCACACCTTGTGCTGTCGCAACAACAAAACAAACTCTTGAAAGAGACAATGAAGGACTACAACAGCAAGCCTGTTGATGCAGGATGGCTAAAGCTTGATGGTATTTGTTGTACAATGTTTTTAGTTATGTTTGATGAAATGTTCTTTTTTGTGTTGTTAAAGGAAGCTATCTTAAGGTCATCGGTATATGTATCGCCCATTTATGCAGAATAGGCACAGCTTATTCGAAAAGGGCTCACACTGACAAACTCGCACACATACAGACATAAAAACACCCTGATTGCAGGTACATATTTGATGAGATTACATAAATATAGAGCTATGCTTCGAGGTACTTATGCATAATTCATGCTTCTTAATATAATGGCATGTTGCGAAAAATAGACACAAAAACATATCAGAAAATATAAGAACTTTTACAATTTACCCACTTACACTTATACACTCACACTAACATACTTCTGAAGAGGCCATCAGGGTGCTAAACAACTAGTAATCCTCAGGATTTCAAATATATTTCTCTGACATAATTGCTCACACAGAGCTCCATTCAGAGGTTTCTCAGAGCGAAACGGACCAGAGGGCGAGTGAGAGAAGATGAAATTAGAAGGAAAACTGAGAGAAGGGAAAGCATGTCAGAAAGTGTGAATTTAAAGGGAGACCAAAAATTTGGTATAACGTAATAGTAGGACATGAAATGTTAGATGAAGTAAGGAAAAAGTTGAGGCAGAATTAAGACAAAGGTACGTCCCTCATTCAAGCACAACTCCCAGAATTCTCTGTATGGGGATTTGTTATTCCAGCAGGTAAAAGCGATGTTCCATAAAGCATTATTATTGTTAAGTAGTTGTTATTAAGTAGTTTGTTAATGAATGAAAAACCAGCTTATGATAAATGGAAGTGTGTTTGTTGCTGCCTTCTATGATGTTTTGAATTTAATTTAAAAAGCACTTTGTATTGATGTTTTAATATGAATGATTGTGACGGCATCGGTGTGATTTAATTTGAATGTGTTATGGAAAATGTTTTGCAGAAATAATAAAATAAGCTTGGTATGAACATAAGAGATAGTTACAACAGCATTACTCTCCGTATAATTTTGCCAAAGCTTGCAACTCAAGTAAGAAATAAACTTGTTTCTTTTGAACTTAGCACTTTATTGCACTGTCAAGCTTTAGTGCTTTGCCATATTTAAACTAGTATGTACTATTTCTTCACATACAACTTTCCAGAACTATTCTCTTTGAGTATTATACACAAGCTGCATCGGGATATTAATTACCATTAATTTTCATGTATTTGTTTCTACAATGTGTTGATTTTATGTCTCTTGTGAAGTACTACATTGGTATTTACCGTGATGATGCTCAGGGTCCCTCTTTTTAAAAACCCAAACTAGGATTTTTTGTTTTTTTGTTGTTTTCCGCTTTAAACAATACATGTATTAAGGTCTCATATATTGAAATTAGAGTAGTTGAGAGTGATTTGATGATTAGCTTAAGCACTCGAAAATATCCACTACAGGGAGTTTTGATTCTGTCAAAGGTCACTTCCACTACAGTAACGTTCTTATTCAGGCCATTCCAGATGAGGTTTAGAAAGGTCATGTTTATCTGTACATATTGGTGTGCCCTGATGTAAATATTGTATTCGAGTTTGATTGCATTGTTTTAATCTCGTTTGCCTTAACCGCACTGAGTAGAAATTTCAGTACACAAAATGGATCGCAGTATGCACAATCATTTCACACAAATGCTTTGGCCAAAGGAAAAAATAAGACCCAAAAAAGGTATGAAAGCATTGCTATTTCCAACAGAACTACACACAGCACAAGCAGTCATTTTAAAATATAATGGCTTTTTAGTAGTTCTTTGCAGGAAAGTATTGCCGCTAAAATATTTCTTACTTTTTGTCAGAAAAAAAAAAATCATGTCTGCCATTTCAAACCAGTCACAAGTGCCAAAACATACTTGCATGCAATATTGTAAAGTCTTATTTTTTGGTATTAAATGCTGAAGGTGCAGTAATGTGTTGATTGCAGGTTTGACATTTTGTGTTGAATTGTGCTGTTGTACTTGTAACGTTGTAGCACTTCGCTTTACATGCTTTTGCACTTGACAAAGTCAAATAAAGAGTCTGACAGCTGAGCGTCTGTGGTTCCTGTGGGGCTTCAATTCAAGATATTGATTCACCATTCTCTTGTCTTTCAAATCACAACTAAAAACTCGTCTCCACCTAACACTATCTTTTGACTTACATTTACATTTAGTCATTTAGCAGACGCTTTTATCCAAAGCGACTTACAAATGAGGACAATAAAATGAGGACTTCTAATGTTTAAATGAACAGACAGTGTTGAGTGTAACGCATGATTAATTAATTACGGTAATTTACTTACATTTACCTTATAAAGGCAAAATAAGGGATTGCTCAATTTTATTTGTTACTTCTGATGTAACTGCATTAAACATAGGCTATAGAACAATTATATATAAAACAATAGTGGATTTAAAATAAGAAACTAATATTAAATGATACAATGTATGTTTTAATATAACCTCTACTTTGATCAGTTCAAGGGCAATTTCTGCACTTTTTTTATATAATTTATTTCAAAGAATTAAAAGACCTATCCTTGTTGATTTAGAAAGCAATTAGTAATACATAATGCAATATTTTTAGAGAGAGCAATTAGTACAGTAATCTAATTACACTGTTGAAGATGTAATTGGTGGCTAGAAATTAATTACTTTTTTTTTTTTAGAGTAACTTACCCAACACTGCTAATAGTGAAGCGCTTTTCACACTCAGCCCGTGTTATTGTCGTTCTACACCGTGCTTTTAAGGTTTATGAAGTTTATGAAACCTTGCTCCGGAGAAGGGTTAGCGGCGCATTTGCTCTGCCAAACTTGTACAGTTTGAAAAGATTTTATTACTAGATGCTTAGCAACAGTTTAATTAATTTAATTTATTTAATTAAGAAATACTCAATATCAAATGAAAATATCAAATGGTGACAGTGAAAATGAGTTAGAAAAGTCCACTCAGGAAAAACTAGATACAGTCGCTAGTATATAATATGATGAGGCGCTATGCTAGAGCCGTTAACGATCACGTGCTGCGTTCGTCCAATCAATGCAACGCAATAAACCTTTTTCACAGACGGTGATGACGCGTTTTAACGGTCATCAGCATACCAAAACCACCCAGTTTTTTTATATTTAAATTTTTTAAAAATTGTGTGTACATTTATAACACTTCGTATTATTTTAACTTCGCATCAAATTACAAAAAAACAACATTTAAAACTACCTTAAGGATAATGCAGTATAGGAGCCCGTTTGGACAGAATAAACTAAATTAAAAAGGTAATTGCGACTTTTTTTCTCACAATTGCGAGTTTACATCTCGCAATTTTAACTTTTTTTTCTCAGAATTGCCTGATACAAACTTGCAATTCTGACATTTTTTCTCAGAATTGTGAGATACAAATTCGCAATTGCAAAAAGAAAAGTCAGAATTGCGAGTTTATATGACGCAATTCTGAGAGAAAAAAAATCTGAATTGTGAGATAAAAAGTTGCAATTACCTTTTTTATTTTTATTCAGTGGCGGAAACGGGCTTCCATAATACCGCGTCTACAGGAGTGAAGGTAAATTTTTACATCGTTTTTTCTTCTGACTGCCATTAGTCTCTCGTTTTCCTCTTATTGGAAAGTCGTGAAAACACTAATGTGGAGTTTTTCTGTTGCTATTTGAGCAAATGGGAACTCAAAAATATATCTTATGTAGTCTCCCATTTACCCAACTGACCTTTTTCACATTTCTGGGTTTCTCAGCAGCAACAATTAAACCTAGGTTTAGTTGTTAACTCGGGGTAATGAGCAGTGTTAAACATGAAAAAAAAAAGCCAGGGTTATAACTATTTCAAGTGTGAGAAGCCCTAGATGTATCCGAGTTGAGTTTTGCGTTTTAGAAAGGTGCTATAAATAAAAATAATCAACTCTTCAATATTGCCCTTATAAAGTTAATTTACACAATACACAGGCATACACAAGATTTAGACAGTAAATGATGACAGAAGTATACAGAGGTTTTACTCAAGAGTGAAAGTAGACTCTGAACAACAGCAGGATTTGCACATTTCAGTGTTTTATTTGGTAGCGAAGCGCACACATGCACACACTTCTGATGCGGTTTACCGTACTAGCTGTTGTTCTGCGAATCTGTTGTTCTATTAGAAACTCATTAGATAAGCAATAACCATCACACACACACACAAAGAAAACAACAGGAACCAAGCAAAACGGTAGGACGGTTAATATCACAGACCATTTTCATATATTCAGAGAAAAACAACAAGAGAAAATGAGTGCGTGAACAACACAAGTTTGCTCTAGAGAAAGAAAGGTGTGGATGAATGAAGATGGGCAGAGACAGGAAAGCGTGTTAACCGTGTGCAATTTAGTCGTACTGCTAAAAACGGCTGCTGATAATGCCAGTGCGTGCGTTTACATCCATCTGTCAGCAGTCAGAGCAGCGCTTTGTGAAATTAATTCATGCAGTCACAGCGTTGAGTGAGGCTGAGCGGATCTCTTACTTCCTGTGGCACACTGGGTTGTATTAAAGGTGATCAAATCTTACAAACACCAAACCTCACTGCCCTCTGCCTTCAGGAGTGGATTGGTTTGTCTGGACTGATGGGAACGCAGCGTATCTCTCGGTCTCAGTTAGAAACACGCCACTGGTCTCTCGCTAGACAAAGTCTGTGAAATCGTCGACGGTGGACACCAGCCTCTTCCTCTGAATGGCATCTGGGTTCGGAGCAGAGCCGGAGGGCTGGTGGGCGGGTTTATTCTGCATGGGGGCGTGGCTTTGGGTCACAGAGATTGCGTGAGTGGGGCGCGACTGAATTTCCTCTTGAGCCTGTGGATGGAGAAAACATCCTCCATGTAATATATATATATATATATATATATATATATATATATATATTTCATACAGTATATTGTAGGCCTGGGCGATAAAACGGTATCGATATTTATCGGCGGTACACCTTCTTCGATATCGATAGAAAAAATGTTCGAAAAATGTTTTTATAGAGTTACTTCTTTGCGTTGACAATTTAAATGCGCTGCATTATTTTGCTCATTGCGCCCTCCTGTGGCCTCGGGAGACAATTAGACCTATACAATAAAGACCTATTTAATCTGCATATAAAACATTAGAAATGAGATATTTGTTTTTTATTGTGTTTGATTGTTAAAACAAAAAATATTTGTTGTTTGTCTCAATAAATTGTGTTAAATACAGTGGTTAAATTTAAAAAAAAAAAATTATATTGTTTTTTGTTTTAAAAAAGGTTATAAAAAACGTCAATAATTATCGATACCGAACGATATGAAACATTATATCGTTGATACATTTTTTAGCTATATCGCCCAGCCCTAGTATATAGACACACTACCAATCAAAACATTGGGGTTATGTTTTTTTTTTCTTCAATCTAACAATATAAGTCTTTACTATCACTTGTTATCAATTGAACACATCCACATGAATAAAAGCATTAATTTATTTCAAAAAAGACTAAGTAAAAAATGTAGTGACCCCCAACTTTTAAACAGTAGTGTATATTGTTACAAAAGATGTCTATTTTAAATAAAAGCTGTTCTTTTGAACTTTTTATTCACCAAAGTATCCTAAAAAAAGTATCACAGCTTCCAAAAATATTAAGCAGCCCAACTGTTTTCAACACTGATAATAAATCAGCGTATCAGAATGATTTCTGAAGGATCATGTGACACTGAAGACCGGAGTAATGATGTTGAAAATTCAGCTTTGCATCACAGGAATAAATTACATTTGAAAGATTATAAACATAGAAAACCATTATTTTAAATTGCAATAACATTTCACAATAATACGGTTTTTCTGTATTTTTGATCAAATAAATTCAGCCTTGATGAGCAGATGAAACTTCTTTAAAAAAAATTTTTTTTTAAATACGTACTGATCCCAAACTATTGAATGGCAGTATATTCACATTCAAAAGTTACATATAGATATAGATAGATATAAATATAGAAATAATATATATATATGAGCTTTCGTACCCGTGTCCTGATCCTCTTGATGTGTCTCAATCTCGCCAGCCATTTTGAAGCGTAGGCGTCTGATGGGTTTGCTCTACACTGATGCACCAGCGATGCCATCTATACAAGACAGGAAAGCAGATAAAACACTCATTAAAAAGGTTCAAATGCAATGGGATCATTTGAAATTATGGTATAAAGAATGAAAACAGAAGCTGTGACCACCTTCTGAATTGTGACATATTTTCCAGCAAAATGAACAAGAAAGAAGTGTAGCATTGGACCAGATTTTCTCTGTTAGTGAAAGGCGAGTGCCGTATGCTGGAATACACTTTGATCTGGGATAGCAACATGGTGCCAGGATTGCACATAAATTCCCAAACTAAAGTATTTTCTGTCTCCTAAAGTTCCCTTGTAACCATGGAAACAAGAAGTGAATAATCCACCCCAAAAGAGTCTGTGATGAACCTGAAGAACACAGCCACTCCAACCACCCAAAATCAGGGATGTAATAAGTTCTCAAAAAATGACACTCAAGTGAAAGTAATGTGACATTTTGCTCAATTAAAAGTCCAAGTATCTAGCCAAAAACATACTTGAGTGAAAGTAAAAAGTACAACTTTAAATTGCACTTAAGTATTAAAAAATTTGAAGTAACCTAGCAAACATTTCTGGTTTAAGCATTTGAAATCTTTTTCTCAATGTTAACTGAATGAATTGCATACAGTGTTGTCAGACAGAAAAAGAAAAGGCCTTTTTTTTGCAGGGGAAAAACAAAAAACACAAGGTGCAGAGGTCAAAAACGTCCATGTGTAAATAGAACAAACTATGGAAGCTTGTTTCCACCTATAAACGTTTTTTTTATTCTGTTGCGTAAAAAAGATTGTAAGATGTAAACTCAGAACTCACATAAAAAAAGACAGAATTGTGTTTTAAAATTCCAGAGGGAATTTGATATATATATATATATATATATATATAATATTAAAAATATATATAAAACTGAATTCCAAGAAAAAAAAATCAGAATTGTGAAAAAAAAAAATAATGAATTCCAAGGGGGAAAAAAATCGGAATTGTGTGGAAAAAAACCCCTCAGAATTCCAAGGAAAAAAACTCAGAATTGTGAAAGAAAAAAAAAAAGAAAAAAAAACTGTATTCCAAGGGGGAAAAAATCTGAATTGTGAGAAAAAAAAACTAGAAATCCAAGAAAAAAAGTCAGAACTGTGAGATGTAAACTTGCAATTCCCAGGGGAAAAAAACAGAAATGTGAAAAGAAAAAAAAGAAAGAAAAGAATTTCAAGGAAAAACACTAAAAATTGTGGGGGTGGGGGTGTTGGAAATCCAAGGGGGGAAAAAAATCTGAATTGTGAGAAGAAATGTGAAATGTAAACTCAGAATTCCGAGGGAAAAAGTCAGAATTGTGAGATGTAAACTCTGAATTGTGAGATATGAACTCACACTTCTGGGTAAAACGTCCAAATTTTGAGATACAAACTCGCGCCCCACTCACAGATGATTTTTTAAATTCTGTGGCAGAATTAAGCTTTCATATGAAACAGAAAAAAAAGAGACAAAAGACAAGGAGGTGTCTCACATTGGCGTGGAGTGCCATCTGTCTCACGAGCAGCGGTAGATTGCGGTCAGAAACGATCTTTGCCACACTGGTGTCGACCAAACCCTCCAGATCTGAGAGAGGAGGAGGAGGAGTTACAGCGTTACTGAGCATACACACACATAATTTAATAATAATTTATGCATTTAGCAGACATTAAAGCGACTTACAGTGCATTCAGGCTATACATTTTTTTTTTTACCAGTATTTTTTTTACCAATTCCCAATTCCCTGGGAATTGAACCCACAACCTTTTGCGCTGCTAACGCAATGCTCTACCACTGAGCCACAGGAACACTATTTAACTATATAACATATAACCTTTCACCTTTCCGGCACTGCAGCGTCACCAGGTTACTCTCGTAGTCCAGAGGCTTTATAAGCACCTCCACGAAGTTGAACTGACCCTAAACGCATGAACAAACAAAATATCATCAATTAAAAATGCTTGTGAAAGAATGTGGCAGCAACGGAAATGAGATGTGTGGGGATTCTCTCACACACCTTGATGGTGCCGAGTTTGTACTCCTCTCCGGAGTCATTGTAAACCACCACCACAAAGTCGTTCCCAATGTGGCGTTTCTTATTGCAGCAGCCCTTGTCGCTCTCGCGGTTCGGCATCAGAGTGGCTATATGGAAAATCGCTGCAGAGGATCAAAACACCTGCATTAGCTTCACCTCCTGCTCCGAACGCTCTTTATGAACACTTCAGACGCTGTAATGAGCATCACATAATAACGCTCAAACACTCGAAGCCAGCACTGACTGAAGTGCCTAAATAAATCATATTTCACATATTTGATATACTTCACAGGTTTGCTTTTATAAGTGGTAGGGTTTTTCTAGGAACTCTTATTATTTTGTTTAATAAATAGTTATAAATAGTAAATAATAATGATAATAATAACTACAGCTACTAGTAACAGTAGTAATAATAAATAATAATTAGAATTAATACACCTACTAGTACTTAATTATTATTATTGCTATTATTATCATTTAGTGCTGTCAAGCGATTAATCGCATCCAAAATAAACATTTTTGTTTACATAATATGTAATTATGTAATGTTTACATAATATATGTGTGTGTACTATGTATATTTATAATGTATATATAAAGACACACACATGCAATATATATATATTGAAAATTTATACATGTATTTACATGCATATATTTATATTCATATAATTTATATTATATATAAATATATTTAAAATATAAACAACATATTTGTCTTAAATATACACATGCATGTGTATGTATTTATATATACACACCTAATAAATATACACAGTACACAGACACACACATATTATGTAAACAAATACTTTTATTTTGGATGCGATTAATCGCGATTAATCGTTTGACAGCACTATTATTAATTATTATATTATTGTTGCTCAATCAACAGTAACTAAAGAAATACTGACTTGAGATCTTGTTTGCTAGTTTTTTTGCTAAGTGTTATATTATATCTAAGAACTTCATAATTAATGATTAATGATAAAAAATAAAAATAACAATTAGTATATATAATTTTTATTATTATTACTCAAATTCAACAGTGATTAAAGAAAGACTTACTAAATATAGTTTGCTAGTTTAAAAGGTTTGCTAGTATTCAATATTAACAATAACAACAATAACTACTTTTGTTAGTAGTAGCAGTGAGAAAGAATATTAAATAAGAATTAGAATAAATAAGAATTAAATTAGAATTAATTAAAATATACACACAAACACACACACATATATGTATGTATGTATGTATGTATATGTATATATATATATAATTTGTATATGTTGGATTATTTGAAAATGTGTTATAAAAATAGAATTTTAAAACATTATTATTATTATTATTATTAAGAAAGATTATTTTAATGGTAACGCTTTACAATAAGGATTCATCTGTTAACATTAGTTAACATGAACTAACAATGAAAAATACTTAAAAATTGATTAATCTCAGTTCATATTAATTTCAACATTCACTAATGCATTATTAAAATCCAAAGTTTTATCTGCTTATATTAATGGAGCTAACATGAACGTACAATGTTGTACTTGTATATTAATTAACGTTAACAAAGATAAATAAATACTGTAACAAATGTATTGCTCATTGTTAGTTAATATTAGTTAATGCATTAATTAACAATAACTAATGAACCTTGTTGTAAAGTGTCACCATTTTAACATTTAACAAAATAATAATTATTTTAGAATAATTATAGCTCTTGTTATTTTTATGCGTAACAATAATTCTTTACTACTATTTCTTATCCCGACTACCCTGACCTTGCATGATGTCATCGTGCCAGCAGTAGGTGAACTCTCCGTCGTCTCCGTACTGATCCAGTCCACCCAGGAAGATCTGGTCTGGGTCGCAGTCCTTCAGGTGGATGAGCTTTCCCAGGCCCGTGAGGAACTGAGCGTAGCGGTTGGAGCCGTACTCGTTGGACAGGATCGACACCTCGTTATTCGCCTGATAATAAACAACCGTCAATCATACAGACTTCCAGCAACATCTGAAACAGCAGAACGTGACTCTACCTGCCCGGCTCCAACAAACACCACGCCGATCTTGTGAGTGTCGTACGGAGGCATCTGATCCAGGACTTTAACGGCACGATCGATCAGCTGTGAACGCCAGACCACACTACATTAATATTAAGACAATCAAGAGGCCTATAGAAAGTGATTGGGTCAATCTCAAAGACAAATCTAAATCCAAATTATATAATGAAGTCTAAAAATTATTTCTATAGATTATTTTTTTTTTTTTAGAAAATTTTATATTTTTTTATTATTTTTTAGAAAATTATTTTTATAAATAATAATCATTAGTTTCCCTTTAAGTTCTCATTACTGTAATGCAAAGCCATTCCCATGACTGTAATTCAGTCTCATCCAGTCCTATCCTATCCAGTGATATTTTAGTACCATTGATATACCATTATATATTTTTCTTATTATTTTGAATATATTTTATTTTTATAATTTGTTACGATTTTAGTTTAAAGTTTTAGCAGTGGTGGAAATTTTTTTGTTGTTGTTGTTTTTATTTCTTTTTTAGTTATAGTTATTTGAATACTTCAACTTAAACAAAAATGTGAAATGTTGGCTTGCCAAAATGTTTTTATTTACTTATTTATTTTATTTCAGTTAATGCTTGTTTTATTTTGATTAATGAAAATGTTTTGGTTTTTAGTTTTAGCTATAGATAATAACCCTGACTTAAAACTAAAATCTGCATAAATTATAACAAATACTATTATAATGGATACATTAAACTGTTAAATTATATATAACATTGCATATTATTATTAAAAATAATAATAATAAAAAAACAATAATAACAACTATTAATATGGTTAGTAGTAGCAGAGAGAAAGAATATTAAATAATAATAGGTATTTATATGTATAGGTATTTATTTTATTATTATTGTGTATTACTATTATTTTACTATTATTGTTAATACTGGTAATAACCCTGATCTTATCCAGTTTTTTAACCAAAATCTGCATAAATTAATAAATTATAACAAATACTATTACCATGGATTATATATATATATATATAAAATAAGACAAATATATAAAATTTAAATGTTTTGGGCCAAAAAACAGACCTTTATGATTTATTATTATTATTATTATTTTATTTTATTTTTTACATTTTTGGTTTCCTTTTTTTTGATTTGGTGTGAAATTAGATGTAATGTATATGCGAGATTTGCCCAATTATAAGAGAGATGCGGTCTCCTCACCTGAGATTTGGGCAGCAGGAGGGGTTTGTTGGCTTCATTGCCAAAGAACGGAGAGTGATAGAGCTGCAGGAAGACGAAGCTGCCGACAGAAAGAGGAGCAAAGGTCAGGCTGAACCTCCACGCAAACACAAGTGCACACCGCACAGCTTTCATCTGCCTACACGCAACTCACCTCATCACACAGGAAAATATCACAGCTAAAGGTGAAGTTTGGAGAGGATAAGCGCTCGATCGGGAGAAGTGTCCCGAAACGCTCTCCAGACCTCATGAGACCCATTAAATCTGGCCCAGCACAACTGTGCAAATGAGGATACAACTCCAGACTTAACAGAAATCTTGCCTTGACAATATCAACGGAAAACATGTGCTGCACAGCACTGCTAACAATATGAGCAGACATATTTAGGATGGATACAGTAAAGTAACCAGAAGTGCTTAAAGCATCTCAATAATGATGCCAGACAGATTTACATTTCATATTTATGATCAGCCACATATGGAATCGGTTTCTGTTTATATATACTAATATATACACACACACACACACAAAGTTATAAAACATATTGTTAGCCACATATATTTTCTGCTACTTTTTTGTCTTACTTTTGTCTCTTTTTATGCAAACAAACATACTTTTTGTAAGCAAAACTAATTATTACTAGTCAGCTGTTTAAAAAAAAAACTTTCTATATATTAATTATACAGATAAAGAGAGAGAGAATTGATATATAGAAAATGTTCACATAAAATATTTACATAAAACATTTCATATAATTTAAAATAAAATATAATATATTATATATTATAGAAGTATATAATAATTTTATTAGCATATACAGAGAGAAAAAGAGTATTAAACATTACTTGTTCTCATGCAACCATTATGCAACTTTTTATTTTTTTTGTATTACGGTAGACAATTCAATTTTTTGCTTTCCATTTTACACACACACACACACATACATATATATATATATATATTAGGGATGCACCGATACCACTTTTTCCAGTACTCGCCCGATACCGATACTTTTATTTTTGGTACTTGCCGATACCGATGCCGATGCCTATATTTTTATTACATTTGTAAATTTTTTAAATATTGGGTACAGAAACCAAAAGGGTATGTATAATGTTAGTTGGTTAACTTCATTTATCAAATAGATACAGTCAAACCAAATATGTGTGTGTGTGTGTGTGTGTATATACAGTATACACACACATATACACATACATATGTGTGTATATATATATATATGCATTTAACATAGCTACAGTAAAGGGGAACACTTAATGAATAAGTGTTCAATTTCTGTTAAATAATGAAACACTTTTATGACAGTTTTACTGTGCTTTTTGACAGCTCTTGTCCACATCTGCCTTTGCCGCTTGGAAAACAGAAGCAGGACATTCATAACTCTATGTTTCCACTAAAGAAACTACTCCTTTTATGCCTCTATTCATACAGCACGTGTTTTTGAGTGATGGGGCCCTCAATCCTTATTAGGAAGTAATTGTGGCTTTATCAAAACAGACATGCTTTATATCGAACAGCAATCTAAACACAACTGCAAAAAAGCATTGTGAACCGTTTCGAGAAACAGAAAGACAACAGCTCTTAGTGTCTGACTGCACCCCATGAAACGAGACACATACGGCCCGTGACGGAGGAGAAAACACTTTTGGGAAACTCACTAGGTTCTCCTGCGCTTCTGTCTATAAATAGCGAGTCTATCGATCGTGCGACTCCAGCAGCACTGAACCTCACAAAGACGGATGGCAGTAATTTACACGTAATTCCAATACAAGGCCACAATTTGAAAGCGCTTAACTCAGAAAGAGCCTCACTTCACAAAATGAGTCGAGCGAGCGAAGGAGGCAGGATGATGTCATGTCAACAGGGGCGACAGATGATGACAGCAATGAAAAAAATGAGGCGTTACAGCAATATCATTACTCTCCATATAATGCCTTGCTTTTCCTAGAAAATGGAGTGCTCGGTGCAGTGGGATCAAAGACATTACAGGTGCGTTAACAATCACAGCCATACTTTCCGCCATCCATTACACAACGGAGTCAGCGCTCGCCGTCACGGATTATAGGGCTGAGCCATAAAATGATATCATATTGAGTCGCGATAAGATTTATGCCGATAAGCTCTTGACATTTTTACTCAATATGGATTAATCTAAAAGCAGAAATAAATGCGGCAACAGCCAGTCAGTGCTTGTTGCTAATAGGCTAACTATAATAAGGTTTTTATCATTTAATTTGAGAAAAACTACCGTCAAAAACACACTGAAAGACCTTCACGACAACCCGTCAAAATAAGAGTCTAGTTTAACTTGAAGAAATTATGACAGAAATATATTACTATTGGTATTCTAAAATGTAATATTCAAGTAATAATAATATTTTTGAAGAATATCATACAACATTTTCATTCATCTATTCAGTTATACAATGCTATTGTGCAGGCTCTTGAAAAAAAATTAAAATGCAATGTTTTGTTGTAATTATGTTTTCATTTCATTACATTTTGAAAGACGTTAACGTTTTATTAATTCATTTAATTAGACACCTTTTTATGATAAATTTGTACTGAAACATAAAACACAGAATCCAGGAAAAAACATAAAATGGAAAACAGAATTTAAGGGAAAATTAAACCGATTTCATGGTGCCCTAAATTAAATAAGTTTAACTGTGAACAAATTATCTTTACATTCATTCTCAAGGTTTAACAAACATGTGGAAAGCATTTCCTTTCCCATTATTGGTAAATTAAAATCGTGATATTGTATGATATGGAAAAAAAATATTGTGTTAATATATTTGGCCATGTCGCTCAGCCTTAATAGACTGTTGATAGTTGTAGTTTTGATAAGAACTGATACACCATTGCACAGGAGGCTTTTCCCTTGCGTTATTTTATACGAATTGTCCCATCGTGCTCATCTTAATGAACAACATCTGCTAAAAGTAAGATGCAATCAAAAGACATGTTTCCAAAAGACCTTGATACAATGATACAAATCTTTAGGGACTTTACAACGTGTGAGTAATAAATAATAAATCTTGGTTAGGAACATGTTGTTCTCATATTATGTTTATGGTGTTATTATTGAGGCTTATCTAGGATCAGATATGCTGATTTGCTGCTCAAGAAACATTTATGATTATTATCAATGTTAAAAACAGTTGTGCTGCTTCACATTTTTGTGGAAATCCTGATAAGTTTTTTTCAGGATTCTTTGATAAAAGAAATGTTTAAAAGAACAGTATTTATTTGAAATACAAATATTTTGTAAATGCCTTTACGGTCACTTTAGATCAATTTAATGCATCCTTGCTGAACAAAAAAATAAAATAAAATAATAATAATAATAATCTTACTGACTTACTGAACAGTACTGTATTTATAACTGATAAGGTGTTGATATATCATGAAGTCCTAACTTTTATAATACATTTAACATGCTTTTGCATCCTTTTTGAAGCTTGAAAACTTTAGTTTGCGTTCAGTGTAATTGCATGAAAAACAAACTTTCTAATGCGTATAAAGGAAGGCGGAATACGAGTTTGTACTTCAAGTTACCTGGGACTGAGTCCTGAGCTCTTCTCTATGTTGGATGGTCCTCCTCGGTTGTGGTACGAGTCTCGGTCCATCTTCCTCTCCCTGCGGGACGAGGGCGCAGACACTGAGATGGTGTGTCCGCGGGGTCTGTGTCCGGCGGGAGACAGGGGTCCCGGCTGAGCCGTGGGAAACTCCAGCCTCATCCTGGAGGTGGAGGACGAGGAGACGGAGACGCTAGCGCTGGAGCTGGACGGGCCGGCTGATATAACGCTCTCTCCCGGCCAGGTGCTTTCAACCGAAGCCTCTCTCTCGCTGGCCTGGACCGTCGGGATCCTGGAGCTCAGCAGGTCTCCGCCGGAGGCGCTCTGGGCCACAGCCTTGGTGAAGGCCTCTGGGAGAGTCTGCAGCTCCGGGGACGAGCTCGATTTGCTCAGGGTGGTGGCCTGAGATAATGACACGTCAGTCTCTTGATGTCCCGGTGTGGAGAGCGCCGGCGGAGGCTGATCGATGGGGATACCGCCCTCACTCACCTCCTCCAGAGTCGACTTCTCATCGTCCTGACTGGAGGTTGAGGAGGACTTGAGGAGAGAAGAGACAAAATAAATGACATGAATCAGTCTGTGATTTATCAATGCCAATAAAATAAATATACTGGCTGATTGATTGGCCTGGCTGATATATTAGTCGATCACTACCAGTATTGAGAAGTATATCAGGTAATAATAATAAATTATTATTATTATTATTATTGTTGTTGTTATTTCCAAGTGTATATATTATTTACATTTATTTATTTTTGTTATTGTTATATTATTTGTATATGTTATTAATTACATAATAAGCATGAATTACATGACGAAGCCACTCCTTCGTTATTTTAGCTGTGTGCTTAGGGTCATTGTCTTGTTGGAAGGTAAACCTTCGGCCCAGTCTGAGGTCCTGAGCACTCTGGAGAAGGTTTTCGTCCAGGATATCCCTGTACTTGGCCGCATCCATCTTTCCCTCGATTGCAACCAGTCGTCCTGTCCCTACAGCTGAAAAACACCCCCACAGCATAATGCTGCCACCACCATGCTTCACTGTCGGGACTGTATTGGACAGGTGATGAGCAGTACCTGGTTTTCTCCACACATACCGCTAAGAATTAAGGCCAGTGTATTTATATATATATAATAAATATACACAGTACACACACATATGTAAACAAAATATTTTGTTTTGGATGCGATTAATCGTTTGACAGCACTAATTGTTATTACTACAACATGTGTCAAAATTATTACATTATTATCAATCCTGGGGGTAACGCATTACAAGTAACTCAAGTTACAAAAATAACGACTTTATTCAATAATTCGTATCCTCCGCGTCACCGTAGCGCCATTTTGGAGTTTGCGTTCAGTGGATACTCTCCAAAATATGTCGCTACGGTGACGAGGAGGAGACGAATTATTGAATAAAGTCGTTATTTTTGTTTTCTTCGCATACAAAAAGTATTCTCGTCGCTTCATAACGTTACGGTTGAACCACTGATGGCAGATGGACTATTCTGACGATGCTTTTCATACTTTTCTGGACCTTGACAGTGTTATTTACTTGGCAGTCAATAGGACAGTCACAAGCCTCGCGGTTTTCATCCAAAATATCTTAAATTGTGTTCCGAAGACGAACGAAGCTTTAACGGGTTTCAAACTTTGATTTGATTTGATTTGACTTCTGTCCCTGTGCTGAGGGAAATTGGGAGTGAGATGCAGAGGCACTTCCTTCAGACTGCGGCTTATTAATTTCCCTTTTAGTGTGAAAGGGCCTTTAGAGTTGCAAAAAATATAACTTTTGAGTTTTGTTATAAAAAATAAAAAATAAGCAAGCCCAGCCCAGGTGACAAAAAGTAACACAAAAGTGACGTAATGCATTACTTTCCATAAAAAGTAACTAATGCAATTACATACTTAATTACAGAGTACCGCAATATTGTAATGCATTACTTTTAAAAGTGTTTTTACTTTCCCCAACACTGATTATTGTTGAGTGTGTTGAAGGTGTTTAGTGTGGATTCCCTCACTCTGCTCAGTAAGCCGGCTGGTGTTGTAGCGGCGCTCATGAATATGGGTTCAGACGCTACGGCCTCAAACTCCTCCAGCTCTTTGGACTCAGTCGCTCTGCTCCGTCCAGCTTCTTCCAGCACAACCGAATCTGTGAGACGGCAGCATGACAACAATAAACGAGGTGCTGTCACAACACACTGCAGCAGAGGAACGTCTACCATATCTGCGATTAGTCTAGAAACTCTCCTACAGTCACTCTAATACATGCAGAGCCACCTGCACAAACACACACAAGCTGATCCAGTTGAAGCAGGTTCAATACGGATTTCACACTGAAAGGCTTTACAGAACATGCTTTTAGAGACCCAGTGAAATGGAAATGCGAGCTGACGTCCATATGTGTTAGATTTGAGGTCTGTGTGCTAGTGCAGGCTCCTACGAGCTGACAAAAGAAACTGAAGCACACATACACAGTTAAAAGTCTCTCTCTTTCTGAAAAATGTGCCAAAATAATGACGACATGTAAAAACAGCTAGATAAAAACATTTTCCAGCCCTTTAATATTTACAGATTTGTTCTGAGCTTCCTTAAAATGTTCTTTTTAATTATCTGACTTATTATCCGTCAAAATAACATATAATTATAATATCTTGTATTTAATTCAGGCGATTTTTTTTAATAAACTGACAGCCCTAAATATGGCTGTTTATTAATATAAATTGCTATTTTGATGCAAATGCATACCATTATTAAATTAACTGATAATAGTAATAACAAATAATTTTATAAAATTGAATTAATATTGAAAATATTAGCTACATCTGACTAGTAATAGTAAGAATGACTGGGTGATATAGCTAAAAACATTTTTCAGACATTTAAGAATATTTAATATACATTTTAATATCTAAATAATATTTATATATTTGTTCTGTAATTACTAAAATTACATAAAATTATGTTTTTCATTAAGAAAATCTGTCTTTTTTTATTAGCCTTCAAAATTCATTAAATATCGATGCACAGATTAATTCAGTTAATCGCCAAATCATGCAATTCACATACAATTCATATTTTTAATTGACTGATAGGTCTAGTATGCAGGCAATTACTGCTTTTATTATTATTATACAGTGGTCAACATTTGAAGTGGATCAAAAAAGTTAATCTAAGTTGTCCTAAGACAAGAACGCATTTTGGTTTTAGGTTTTAGAACAACTTTAATGAAAGGTTTTGATCCACTTTAAAGGGGTCATATGATGCGATTTCAAGTTTTCCTTTCTCTTTGGAGTGTTACAAGCTGATTGTGCATAGATAAGATCCCTGAAGTTGTAAAGACTAAAGTCTCAAAACCAAAGAGATATACTTTATCAAAGTTAAGACTCTGCCACGCCCCCCTAAAACGGCTCATTCTAACACGCCCCCACATATCTACCCCACTATGTGGAAATATTTGCATAATCCCGCTTGTCGGAAGGAGGGACTTTGTAGAAAACGAAGCGTTTGAGAGAGGCGGGGCATAGAGGACCTACAATAATGTACAGTATTTGAAAAATAATGTGTTTTTTGAACATTAAAGCATGTCAACATATTCTGTTACACCAAATACACAAAATAATGATCTTTAAAAAAGCATCATATGACCCCTTTAAATGTTGACTAGTGTATATTGTTATATTGTAAAATACAAGTATTAACTGATATAATATGACAAATAAATATTTATTTTAGAATAATAATTATTATTAATGATTGCAAAACTACATGAAAATTTTTGTACTTCATAAATTCTTATTACACCACAGCAAAAAAAAATAAAAAGCTTTAAAAAAGCTAGTCGATTTGACAAAATATACACTTTTTATCACCTGTAAAAATACACTTTTCCTTGCACATTCATGCACATTTTAACCTAAAATATTGATATTGAATACAAACAAGTTAACAGACAAGTTATGTCATCTACCTAGTATATTCTTGATTTTTATAGAATGACTGAAACATCTCTGCCCTTCAAATATTTCAAAACCTTTTTTATCCACATCGTCCAGCTCTAACAGGAATACTTTTATGCGGGTCAAACTGAAATCACACATAGAGAGGGAAAACATTACAAGAGAAAGATGCCTTTCATGTCAAAAGAGCAAAGGGAAGTGAAAAGAGCTCCAGGAAAAGGAGGAGGAGCGTCCTGAATCAGGAATCAATCCCATCGCCGGTTCTGTGTGAAGATCGGTTGAGTTGACCGCTGATTAGTTGCTTTGTTCTGGATTGTTGAGTGTTAATGAAGACAGGAGGCTACAGAAACACTCTAGAGCGGCGCGTGTGCGTGTGCGTGCTCAAGGCCACATACATATCTACCTGCCCACGATATACTCCTGTGTAACCTGCCGGGCGTTTCAGGGGAGCAGAGAGAGCCCAGAGCGCCCACTGCAGCGACAAACCCAGACAAAAACCAACACAGGCCAAGCCATCAACACCGCATGGACCCAGAGGAAACACACAGAAACAGGCAAAGAGAGTCAGGCTGACAGAGGGACAGATGTTTTGAGCGGCCCACTGTAGACGGCATGAGAGAAGGCCTTCAAAGAAAAATACTCAGCTGTGGATGACAAATGCTTTCTCTTTTTAATGTGTGTCATTTACATGCACTGTATGTTAGAGAGAGGTGAAACGGCCATTAAGAGGAATAAATCACTGAAACACTTGAGATTCTGCTGAATTAAGTTTCAGCGATTATGCTTTTAGCAGAAATGTTCATGTAAAATAGTAAGAGTCTGAAAAATAAATAAATAAAATAACTGTTTTCAGCAGGCCAGTGCATATACAAAAATAGAAAAAAAAATAAATAAATATATAAACAAACAAATAAATAACAAATAATGAATTAATAAATGTATGTATAAACAAACAAAGTTTTCAGCAGTTTGGTTTATATAAAAAAGCAAGATCTTGGAAATAAATAAATAAACAAACAAATATATGTTTTCAGCAGGCCTGTTTATATAAAACAGCAAGAGTTTGATAAATAGGCTATAAATAAATAAATAGATAGATAGATGAAAAAAATACATAAAAGAATGTTCCCAATGTGTGATGTCATTTCCTCCCCAGAAAGGAAAGGTTTGGCTCTTTGGAATGAAATAGAATACTTGCATACTGCTTACTGCATGCTGCACACTAGATACTGTATACTGTATACCACAGTTCTATAAAAAAAAAATATGTGCTTTTACATACTGTTTATATAAAAATTCTAGGCAACATACAGTATCTATAATAGGCAGTACACAATATGGCTGAATTTGAAATAGCATACTAGTTTTACCATTTCTGCCATATAATAGTAAACGTAGTATGTTATTCTTAATTGGGCCTTTTTATCTCTTAATTTGGAATAGCATACCTGCATACTACTAAGCATACCCGTTTAGCTGTTTTATTCAGCTAATGACATCCAGACATGATCTTGCACATAATAATAATTATTTGGCATATTTAATATGCCTGATTGCGTAAAAATGTCTCAACTTTTGGAAAATAATATGTGAATAATAATAATAATGGTTATATAAAATAAGATAATGATTAATGTTATTCAGGGTTATCGTAGTTAATTAAATTAAAAACATTAAAAAAAATTTATATTAAATGCAATATTAAAAAAGTAAAAAAAATATATATATATTTT